>NC_081573.1:34473570-34531979 GCF_022355385.1 Mustela nigripes
CCCCGCTCCGCAGGAAGCCTGCTTCCCTCTCTCTCTCTCTCTGCCTGCCTCTCTGCCTACTTGTGATCTCTGTCTGTCAAATAAATAAATAAAATCTTAAAAAAAAAAAAAGAAGGCAGAAATGATGTATGATCTTTTAATTTCTCTAGTCATGTGTTCTTGGTGTTGTCTTAGTGTTGATTCCCTCATTTCTAGCCAGATGGTCTCCCAGGCTCCATTCCTCTTCTCCTCAAATCAATAGTTTCACCAGTAACCAGACTTAAAATTCTAAAACACAGTTTTTTTTTTTTTTAATTTCTTTTCAACGTAACAGTATTCATTGTTTTTGCACCACACTCAGTGCTCCATGCAATCCGTGCCCTCTCTAATACCCACCACCTGGTTCCCCCAACCTCCCACGCCCCTGTCCCTTCAAACCCCTCAGATTGTTTTTCAGAGTCCATAGTCTCTCATGGTTCACCTCCGCTTCCAATTTCCCTCAACTCCCTTCTCCTCTCCATCTCCCCATGTCCTCCATGCTATTTGTTATGCTCCACAAATAAGTGAAACCATATGATACTTGACTCTCTCTGCTTGACTTATTTCACTCAGCATAATCTCTTCCAGTCCCGTCCATGTTGCTACAAAAGTTGGGTATTCATCCTTTCTGATGGAGGCATAATACAGCACAGTTTTATTCATGTCATTCCTTTGCTTACAAATTCTGTCGTCTTCAGGAGCAACTCATAAAAGTCTCCTGTTTGCCTCTTCAGTTTTAATTGTTTTGTAACCTAGAGCCTCCCCTCCTCTCTACCCCCATTGCTATGCCCCAGTATATTTGCATATCTGGAGATAGTATGGCTCTCCCATAGTTTCCCACACTCTCTCATCGAGCCAACTCCTCTTTTCTTATGGGTTTCATATTAAACATCCTGTTTTTCGGAAACTTCTCTGATCCTCTTGAAGACTACGTGAAGGTTGCCCTTCTTTGTGTTCTCATAGCACCTGTTTTATTAATTTCCACCCGGTTTTTTGATGTGACTTTGTGTGTGTGTCTCTTCCACAGGCTTATGGGCATCAGTACTTTTGACCCCTTCATACCAAATATTTCCAGTAAATATTTGGTGAATGAATGAATGAATGAATGGATGGATGCATGACAAGATGAGAACTTCATTGTAAATGTTATAGAAAATTTTGACTAGATTCCTAGAATGCAATTTTAGTAGTATGTTTTTTTTTTTTTTTAAAAAGATTTTATTTATTTATTTGACAGAGATCACAAGTAGGCAGAGAGGCAGGCAGAGAGAGAGAGGGGGAAGCAGGTTCCCTGCTGAGCAGAGAGCCCGATGTGGGACTAAATCTCAGGACCCTGGGATCATGACCTGAGTCGAAGGCAGATGCTTGACTGACTGAGCCACCAAGGCATCCCAATCACTATCTCTTTAACCCTAAGTACTTTAGTGTATATATTATATATATATTTTAAAGATTTTATTTATTTGTCAGAGAAAGAGAGAGACAGAGAGAGCACAAGCAGGGGGAGCAGCAGGCAGAGGAAGAAGCAGGCTCTGTGCTGAGCAAGGAGCCCAATGTGGGACTTGATACTAGGACCCCAGGATCACAACCTGAGCTGAAGGCAGATGCTCAATCGCCTGAGAGACCCAGGTGCCCTTTAGTGTATATTTTTTAAAATAAAGATATTCTCTTACATAAATATGGTATGGTGATCAAAGATCAAGAAATTAATACTGATATTGTACTTCAATCTATAAATTGTATTCAGGTTGGAGTTATTTTATTAGTGCTGTTCAATATTTTATTTTATTTTATTTTTTATTTTAGAAGCGGTGTTCAATATTTAAAAAAAAACATTTGTTTTGTCCTGTGTCCTCGTGCTTATCCAAGTGAGACATCTTTGAGTCAATCAAGATCTTGCTAGTATATAGAATCAAAAGCAAGGAAGGAAGGAGCAGGGTCTTTCTGTTAGGACACAAGGGATTGAGTCACGATGAAGTCAGAAATTTTTCTGGAGATAGGTAGAAAAGGATAGAAGGACACGAAGAGAAAGAGAGATTGAGAGAGAGAGAGAGAGAGAGAGAGCAAAAATGTGAATAAAGAGAGATTTCAGATGTGCATGTGAGGACTGGACATCTGTTTCCCTATGTCCAGCTCCTAAGGTCCCCATTCCCTGGAATGTGGGAAAGAATGCCACATGCTGATTTGGGCTTTCTTTGGTGAATGAGTCAGTGTGTCTTTTTAGCAACTGTGGTTTAGGATACACTTGCACACACATGCACACACCTCTAACTGATCTTCAAAAGATGATCCTCCTTTAGGAACTAATCAAGGCGTTGCTTTCTCCTGTTACATCGGTTTGCCTTTCCAGATAATTCTCCCTTCCATACTTTGTTTTTTACTCCTCATGCCTCCAAGAGATGCCCCCTAAATGGGAGTTCATGTATCAGTCCTTCTAAACACACACTGGCACTCTTTTTACTGTATACATATATAAAAAGCAGAGCGTTGAAAACAATTAATTGAATCTGTTTCTTCCCACCTGTGTTTAGGAATGGCTGAAATTTAGCTATCCAGGGCCACTGAGTCGGATGGCTGGGACCTCACTGTTCTTCAGTTCTCATTTTCCGTCACAGTGATCATGCCATCTGCCTTTTATCATTTGTGCTTCTCAGACACGCCACCGCAGACCACGGTGGATATGGGAAGCAGGCAGCACTGTCTGGTTAGACTCAGACATCCCTGGGAGTTGTACCTACCTGTCTCTCACCCATATAAATTGAAACTTCTTTTCTTGGCACGACTAGCTTTAGACCTGGAATATGAGAACAGCACACTGAGAAATATGGGAAAAGAGAGCCAAATCTGTGTCTTTGTCCAGAGAGGAATAATTTATCAACATATCCTGCAATTATTCACAGTTCTCAGCTATGTGGTTTTGATCTGTTTAGAGACAGAATATACGTAGCTATAATCTATATCTAAATGTAAATATGGCTTCTCAAAACCTGTGAGGATTTGGGGGCACCTGGGTGGCTCAGTCAGTTAAGTGTCTGACTTTTGATTTCAGCTCAGGTCATGATGACAGGGTTGTGAGATTGAGCCGCTCCTTGGGCTCTGTGCTGGGTGTGGCCCCTGTTTGGGATTCTCTCTTTCTCCCTCTGCCCTTTCCCCTCCTCCATGCACTCTTTCTCTCAAATAAATAAATAAACACATACATCTTAAACAACAACAACAACAACAACTATGAGGATTTAGTAGCCAAAGTAGTCATTGAGTCAGAATCAGCATTTTGGTGTTTGATGGAAATATTCTCTGGCTTAATGATTATATCCCTGGTCCAGTGGATAATATGGCTTGACACTAATTAAGCCAATTAATTTTTTTTAGCTTGAAAAGAATCTTAAAGATGGCCTTCTCCAATATTTTCTTGATTTCATGTGAATATGCCTCAGTTTACACATTTACACCCCTTCTTTCCCTCCAGGGTTGCCAAGTTTCACATGACAGAAAGAATGTGGCCCTTGATCCTGAGCTTGTGTAGGAATTTGGTATTCAGTGGAAGGTGTCCACTTTATCCTGCATATAGGGATGATTATTTTCAATGACCTTCAAAATAGATTCTAAATACAAGTTGTCCTTCTGTGAGTCAGATGGAGAGTGTGGGCAAACACCGAATGGGCATGGGCTGGGAAGTGGACCCAGAGGTCTCCTCTTGAGTAGTTCTCTACTTAGTTTAACTGTGGGGTCATTGCTTGAATGACCTAGACATGCTGACATTCCTCTTTGTTCTGGGACTAAGACCACAAGGAGAGTTTTTATTGTAACTCTTCTCTTCTGGTAATAATGAAAATGAAATATTAAGAGCTCTTCATTACAGGCCTTAGGGAAATACGCAAATATGTTACAACTTTCTAAAATATGTCTGATTAAATATCTCATTTCTCCACTTCCATAATCGGGAGATAATAGACCAACTGATTGTGCTAAATGGATTTCAGCAAGCCTCACTGTCTTGTTCCATCAGGAGGGAATACTTATTTCTCCATTGTGTCATCTTTGTCTACAAAAGATAACTTATTCCTACTATTCAGAGTAAATTTCTTAAAAAAAAAAAAAAAGAAAGCCCCCAATAATCAAGCCCTATTTCTGATATATATGAATATTTGCCTATATATGTATATCTAGATATATATATAGATATGCATTGACCCATAATGTTGATCTTTTTAAATCCCCCCCCCCCCCCCCGGTTAGCGAGATTAAGAAATTTTCTTGCATTCTTCATAATGCTTTTCCTTCTTTTGTTTGTGTTTCTTTGGGTACAATTTTATAGTAATCATGTGCATTTTTATGAACAGAAATAAGTAGACATTATAAAAAATTTAGTGCTAATTTCCAAATTACTAACATAATGTGGTTTGTTTCAAACTCCCACATGCCTCCTCTGCTAAGTACTTTGGTAGGACAGCTCAGGTAAATTAGACAAATAAGGATGGAGCATTTACTGTATACCAAGTGTTGTGCTGAGATCTGGATATATAAGGATGAACAAGTTATGGGTGCTTAGTGGCCAGTGGCAAGACTATGACTTTTGTGTGCCTGTATGTCTTGTGTCATGCAGTAAGAGTAAAGATATAGATGAGGTTTTGGAGGTGGAGAAATTATCTTTATTTGGAACAAGCAGGGAAGATCTTTCAGAATAGCCTGGTTGGAGTTTTGAAGGATCACCACCCGGAGTTTTGAAGTTTACCATCCAGCAATAGTGAAGGTTGCCATTCCAGATAGTGGGGACAGTGTGTGTAAAAGAAGGGAAATTCTTTTCTAAAAATTTAAATTCAGTTAATTAACATATAGTGTATTATTAGTTTCAGAGTTCCGTGATTCATCAGTCTTACATAATACCCAGTGCTCATTATATCACGTGGCATTACCCAGTTATCCCATCCCCTTACCCCTCTTCCCTCTAGCAACCCTCAGTTTGTTTCCCATGATTAAGAGTCTCCTATGGTTTGTCTCCGTCTCTGATTTTGTCTTCTTTTTATCTTTCCCTCTGATCCTCTGTTTTGTTTCTTAAATTCCACATATGGGTGAGATCATATGATTGACTTATTTTGGTTAGCATAATACCCTCTAGTTCCATCCATATTGTTGTAAATGACAAGATCTCATTTCTTTGGATGGCTGCGTAATATTTGTGTGTGTGTGTGTGTGTGTGTGTCCCCGCTCCACATCTTTATCCATTCATCTGTTGATGGACATCTGGGCTCTTTCCACAGTTTGGCTATTGTGGACATTGCTGCTATAAACAGTGGGATGTGGGTGCTCCTTTGATTTTATCCTAAAGACTTTTTTAAAGGTTTTTACTTTTTATTTTTGCTTTTTAAAGGTTTTATCTTAAAGACACTGCATTTGTGTCTTTAGGGTAAATACTGGGTAGTGCAATTGCTGGGTCATAGGGTAGCTCTATTTTCAACTTTCTGAGGAATCTCTATACTGTTTTCCATAGTTGCTGTACCAGCTTGCATTCCCACCAAGAGTGTAGGAAGGTTCCCACCAAAGGAAGGGAAATTCTTACAACAGTGCATCAAAAAAAGTAAGGGCATATAGAAGTACTTTTGGAGTGCCGGAGTATAAAGGAATGGGACAACAAAAGGGTGAAAACATCAATATGGCTCAGACCATGTGAATCCGTGATGACCAGTCAAAGAACTTGACTTTTATCTTATAAGAAATACTGAACCAATGAAGGGGAACAAGAAAAAAGGTGACTAGTCACTCCCAAGACCTTAGTTTCACTCCTGTCCAGAGCTTTGCTATTTAGCCATAGGAACACGGGTGATCGTACCTCAGAGGATGTCTGTCAGCATTCATTAAGACCGGTGCTTAATCTCAACTGACAACATCAATGTCAAAACCAGTGCCTGGAGCTGGCAGTATTTCAGCGGAGGAGTCTTTGGAGCTTCCATGAACTGGTTCAATAAACAATCTTGCCGTGAAACATAGAGCTTGGTATTTAGAAGGGTTTTAGCTGGCACATCCACAAAGTCGCAGTGTCCTGTCCACTGACTAATTCCACTGTGAAATGCTGAAATACAGCTCTTAGCTCCAAGAAAGCATGTAGGCTTCTATTTGCATGCAAATCGCTGCCATTCATGTGTGAACTACAGCAGGTAACTGGCTCTGCCAGATGGAATAATTTGGGGTAGGGCCATCCTCCTTGCTAAAGACCACAGGTAGCCATACCTGCCAGCTTACTCCTCTTTTCCACATCACCCCCTGGGGAATAATCATTTTAATAATGGGCATCAAGGAAAGGAAACTCCATTCCACCCTGTCATCATCTAGTAAACAAAATAGTACTAATTAGTGCAATACGAAGCTAATGTAATATTTGGTGCAATTAGTAAATTGAGTCAGAGATGTGAAGAGGAATACAGGGGATATAGTAAGTGGATGGATCAAGAAAACTCCCTGGGATTTTGAAAGGGTACAGAGTGTGTATTTTTCAAAGGAAAACCATTGTGGTTGCAACTCCTTGAGGGATTTGAGGTGTGTGTCTCTGGAATCAGAATGCTTGGGTTTTCATCACAGCTCCACCTCTTACTAACCAGGAGACTGAGTATAGGTGACTTAAGTTTGCTAAGTGTCACCTTTCTCATCTGTAAAGTGAAGAGAAAAGTAGAGGCTTGAATTTAATCCCCCCATGGTCCTATTAGGTAGGTGTGATTGAAACAGTTGACCAAATGCCTGATAAATATTAAAGCTTCCTAATAATAACTATAATATCATACTATAAATAAAATCGCCATAAAAGCTTGTCGAATTAAATTTATTTATCCATGTAGTAGCTAATGGTGCATTGTGAACACCGATTCACAGATCTCATTTCTTCAATAAACAGGAAGCTGCTGAGGACAGAAACCATGTCTTCTCCCCTTATTGTCAGCAGTTTGCTCAACAGCCTAACACTTAGCAGGTGTTCAACAAATAGCTGTGAATGCACAGATTTTTTTTTTCTTTTCACACTTAGTAGCATTTGTTATTTATTTTTCTTTCTCCTCCTCCTTCATATCTCCTTCTTCTCCATCATCATCATCATCATCCCAGTATCACCATCATCTTTTATCCTATTTCCAATGACAAAGATTCCGAGCATGTATTATTATAGTAGTATTGTAGGTACTCAGGTGTCCTGTAGGGATACTCACTGCCTTGTGGATCTTTGATATTTTTCATTTGAATCTCCAGACCTCCTTAGCCTTCCCCAGTCCTATCCTATGATGCACTTTTTGGGACTTCACTAATTAGTTTGCTTATCGTCTAGCTTCCTGTCGGATTAAGCTAATGAAAACCTAGGAGGGTGGGGGCAGCGGGAGGACAGATTTCTCTCTATTGGGTTTAGTCTTTGCCTTCATTCTTCTCTTTATGGCTATAGTTTCTGCCAGGCAGCTTTCTCTTCTAGTAGATTCTGGCATTTACTTCCTTTTCTTGCCCTTCTAGGTCTTGTTGGTTTCCTGCAATCCTGCCCACTTTTGTGCAAATAGTTCCTTTATTAATTTCTTCCCTGAGTTGCTCTCCTTGAGTATGCCATCTGTTCCCTGCCAGGACTTGGACTGATACAGACTTCTACAGAATATCAGATTGAACATATTGTTACCAAGTCTGCATGGTCTATAGTTTCCACTTACAATGTGGCAGACCTTGGCTGTCTCTCCTCACCACCAACGCCACTTCCTGACTTTATAGGGGTCACTAAATATAGAGAAGGGAGGGACTTACGTGCAATCCAGCTGACTGATCTTCAAAGAACCGTTCTTCCTTGGGTCCAGTTGTTATTGTCCCTTGTGTGCCATCTGTCTCCAGATCTCTGATATGTTGTCATTGCCTATACACTGCTTAGGCCACCCACAAGGCCATGGGATTCCCCCCCCCCGCCACCTCCTCTTTCTTTACCCCTTGACCCTGATGTTGCTGAGACACTTATACTTTCTTTATGTGCTACCTGGGAAGCCCTCTGCATTTTTTAATCTAATCTCCATTATTCTCTTCTCTCTTTTATAGATTAGAAATCACTATTTCAGTCTTTAAGCATCTGCCTTTGGTTCAGGTCATGATCCCAGGGTCCTGGGATCGAGTCCCACATTGGGCTCCCTGCTCAGTGGGAAGCCTGCTTCTCCCTGACTCCCTGTGCCTGTGTTCCCTCTCTGACTGTGTCTCTTACTGTCAAATAAATAAATAAAAATCTTAAAAAAAAAAATCACTATCTTATTTCTGTGTGTAGCTGTTTCTTAGAGGAGAAAAAACTTCGGACCCCTGAGGACACAGTGCTTTCCTTTGTACCACCTGGGTTCCTCCCTCCCGGGGTGCATCCTGCAGCTAGGCTAGAGGGAGATCAGGTATGAAGGCACACAACTGGCAGAACCCTTTCCTCTAATGCCTGCTCTGGGATCAAGGCACAGCCTTTCCTTTTTTATTTCCGCTCATTTTCTCTCTCGTTCCCCTCACTGCCTTCTGATTCCTCTGGAGCTTCTTCTAGTCCAGCAAATTCTTATATTCCTGTTTACTGACTGACCTGGAAGTCTGGAAAGACTTGATTTTCTTTCCCCTGGGACTTCTGGGCTTAGGCCAAAGGAAAAACTGTGCCTCGCTATCTGTCTAGGAGTCCCTGAAAATTCGGAATCACCGAGTAGTTGTTAAGACAGATTTTTGTGGCCAAGGCAACTCTTCCACATTTCCTAAGTTATTTCCAAGCAAGGTATCCTATCACTAAGTTAGAACTGTAAAATTCATAACATCTCATATTTGTTGCTTTGAGCTTTCTTCGTCTCATTTTGAGCCTTAATTAGGGGCAAAGAAGGGCTCTGATTCTTGGAGTGATGCATAATTAGACTTCCAGTCTGAAATTCTGGGTTTAGTGCTCTTTTCTCTACTCCAAACTGTCTACCAGTTGGGATCCAAGAATTCTAGGACTATTTAAAAGTTCACTTTTTTTTTTCCTTTTTACCATGGGGACAAGGAGGGCTTGCTCAATTAATGCATTACCAATAGCTCTTTCACTGTCTATTGGATAAGCGAGATACTTAATCAAGTATTTATTTTTTTAAAGATTTAATGTATTTATTGATCAGAGGGAGACAGAGAGAGAAAGCACAAGTAGAGGGAGCAGAAGGCCAAGGGAGAAGCAGGCTCCCTGCAGAGCAAGGAGTTGGATGGGGCTTGATCCCAGGACCCTGGGATCACGACCTGAACTGAAAACAGATGTTTGACTGACTGAGCCACCCAGGAGTCCATGTAATCAAGTATTTAAAGCAAGATATACTTGTTATTTGTAAAGAAATACATAAAAATGAATCTCAGAGTTTTGTTCAAACCTTTTACAAAGGAAACACAGCTTGAGAATTTCAACATTATGGCCAGAGATTTCTATAGCTTCAGCTTGAAATAATGCTCACTTAAGAAAACTAGAATTCTATCCTTTGAAAATGTATTTGGTGGCTCATTTCTGTAAGAGGAAACTTCCACTGTAAAAGTATGAATTTTATTTTTAGATTATCAACAAAATGGAAACGTAAAATTGAAACAGAACTCTGAGGTGCAGTATGGGTTCCTGAATATTCATTCTTATGTCACAGTTTGAGAAATGTCATCGTAAATAAACCTTAATGACACAAGTGCAGTTCAGCCCATTCAAGGAGTTACAAAGAAGGTGATGTTGAATGTGAATCTCTTGAGGAAGAGGAAAGAATGAAGGGGATGAATAATAAGTTGGGTGAGGGAACTGTGATCACTCATCAGAGTGGCTGTTTCTTGAGAACATAAGATGTGTCTTGAGAGCAAGAGCTTATCTGCGTGCCATTATTTTGGGGCATGACATGATCTAGGGAGTTTGGGCAGTGCAGTATGGCTGGACTGTGATGTGTGTTATTGGAGAAATAATCACAAGAGAGGTTGAAATAACAGATGAGCTATGAAGGAGCTTGAATGTAAATGAAGGAGTTAGGATGAGTCTAGGTTAATGCTTTTTAATCTCTCAGTAAAGTTTTTACTGAAAAAGACTTATTCAGAAGACAAGTATATAACAAAGAAAAGGAGGCTCACCTCTGCTGGAAGCCAGAGGATGGCGAGCAGCCCTGTCTACTTTTCCTATTCTACTAGTCGCCTCTTATTTCATGGTTCCTGAAGGCATACCTATAAACTCAGTAGGCTTTCAATAAGCACAGTCCAAAACCCAGCTCTAGTTAATGGGCAGTCACCAGATCTGTGTTAGAGAAAGGTCACCATCAGCTCTATGGAGAGAGAGAGGAAGGCCATATTTTTAGCAATGGCCGGGAGAGGTGATGAGACCCTGCAGTAAAGCTATGGAGATGAGAGTAAAGAAGAGGGACAGACAGAGCATCAGGCCAAAGGCAGAGATGGGATAGTATGACTTCTTAAATATAGGGTGCGAGGGAAGTGGAGTACCAAGATTGTCTGGGGTTTTTCAGTCAGCTTAGATTGACTAGGAAATTCTGGGAAACAGTAGGAAGGAACCCGAGAGAACTACATTCTCCTTGTTCCAGAGCTTGGGGACATCGTACTGGAAATGTGAGGGTGGTCCTCACGAAGAAGAAAGGCATTGGAGGGCGCCTGGGTGGCTCAGTGGGTTAAGCCGCTGCCTTTGGCTCAGGTCATGATCTCAGGATCCTGGGATCGAGTCCCACAATGGACTCTCTGCTCAGCAGGGAGCCTGCTTCCCTCTCTCTCTCTGCCTGCCTCTCTGTCTACTTGTGATCCCTCTCTGTCGAATAAATAAATAAAATCTTAAAAAAAAAAAAAAAGGCATTGGAAAGGGAAAGGGAATGAATGACGAATGAGCATCTAGACTAGAGTAAGTCCCATTATCCTCTTAACCAAATATAAACCCCCGGAATAAGAGCTCTAAAATCCTATGGTTTGGAAAGGGTGTGGAGAACCTTCCATCATACTGTGGACTTGGGTTGGGTGTGCTGTGATTGGGGCAAAGTTTGAGACGTGAAAGAGATCAATTAAGAATGAATAACCAAAAAAAGATAATGAATTCCCAAGACTGATGTGCAGATTTTGGAATTTCCTAAGACCCATATGTATCAACTGAAAAAAGATTCAGGAAGTGAATATCTACTAGTCATAAAGGCATTTACTAAAGGAACAAAAAATATCTCACGTCGCCATCATCCACTGTCCTGAACACACCAAACCTGCACATGTTGCTTGTGCTTGATAGCATAGGCGCCTTGCTTGGAAACCACTGCTTCCGAATGTCAAAGTAGTCCATTCCCTGAACCCACTGGTATTTCCCTTCATCTAATACATCAGCAAAATCTGTTGACTCTACCTTCAAAATGTCTTCTGCGTCTACAGGCATGTTTCCGTCCCTGTTGTTCTCATCATGGTCTTTTCCTGGCTCAGTAAAATGGCTGTTTCCCTGTTTCCGCTCTTGTGTCTCTACTTTTACCTTGCACCCAACAAATTTCATTTTACAGAGAAGAGCCAGAGTGAGCTTTTGAAAATGTCAATCAGGGGCGCCTGGGTGGCTCAGTGGGTTAAGCCTCTGCCTTTGGCTCAGATCGTGATCCCAGGGTCCTGGGATCCAGCCCCGCATCGGGCTCTCTGCTCAGCGGGGAGCCTGCTTCCCCCCCCAATCCTCTGCCTGCCTCTCTGCCTACTTGTGATCTCTGTCTATCAAATAAATAAAGAAAATCTTTAAAAAATTGTAAATCAGATCCTATTACTCCCCTTCTCAAAACCTTCATTGCTTTCCCATACATTGCCCAGTCATCAACTCTCTCTGTGCTTTGGTCCCTTCTGCTTTTGCCCACCCCCACGTGAGACTACCTACAAGTCCCTGGTTGCTTCTTTCTGGTTACGTTGCCTTTCTTGTGGCTCCTGAAACAGGAGCAGCATCTTGGTGTTTTCCTCTGCCTTCTGTCTGGCACGTTATTTTCCTAAATTGAGTTGGCTTCCTCCCTCACTTTTTTTCAGGTCTTTTCCCCCATGCCATATCCTAAGAGACTTTCTTTGACCACCTGAACTAAAAGGGCCTTATCCCCTATTGCTACCCCTTAGCCCTTTTATGTTTCTTCATAGTACTTATGTACCCTAGAGATCGTGTTTTATTGGCACTCATGCATTTCTTTAACGAGCCCCTTTCTCATTAGAATATAAATCTTTGAGAATAGAAACTTAAGTTTTGTTGGCCACTGTTAAATCGCCAAAACCGCTGGACATAGTGGATCATATATGTTTTTTGATGGTATGAGGAACGAATCAGATGTTTGCTTTCCCTTTTATATGTTTGTTGGCTCTTACTTGAATATCTGTGGTTATCTAACCTATACTATACCAGAAACCACTTGTCCTAGACTCAAGTAATATGATTTTTCCAGTGCAGAGAAGAACTTCAGCCAGGAGTTGGAGCATCTGAGAAGAATGAGTTATTCTGTAGAATGTCATGAAATCTGGATAAATAAGTTGTGAGATAGGGGCACATATAATTCTGTGAAAAATTAAACCTCATCATATATGTAGCAGTATACCAAAGTGTTTAAGAATAATTTCTAGGGGGAAAGAAGTCATAAATCTATAAAAAATTTTGTTCAGTGACTTATTGGGAATTTTGCTGAGAATTTGGGGAAAGAGTCCAATTATTATTGTATTACAGTTTTAGAACCTCTTAGACAATTTTGGACAATCCTGAATCATGATGGTGTGAGAATTATTATCAAAGGCCTTAGGGTCCAAAAAAAGTCAGGAGTTTTTTTTTTTTTTTTTTTCCCCCTACTGATAAACTTTTTGAACCATTATCTGGTTAATTTACTTTAGGAAATGATTCACTTTCTATTCTCCTTGATGAGTATTCTGTTAATATTTGATAGAAATGTCAAGGAAAATTTTTTTCATGATCTAAAGCTTAAGCTCTCTTTTTCTTTATTTCACCCCATTACTCTTACTTATTATCTCCCTGTTCATGTTAAATACTCTCCATTTTTAGCCTGGCTCACCTCAGCTGTATTTCTGAATGAGGGAACTGGATTGATTCTTTTGTCTCTCTTTTGTTTTTTTCCCTTCCTTTTCTCTTACTCTTCTTGCAGACTTCTCCAATTTAATTCCTTATTTTGGGAGATGAAGTGCGTAGTCCCAAGTCTAGCCACTCCTCTCAAGACAGAGATATAGTAAGGCTTGCTTTCTTCTTACCATGTGTAGTCAAAGTTTGGTGGACTATCTGGTCATCCCAGGCACCGTATTTTTTGCTTCTTGGTCATACTCTCATTTCATCTGTACAGTAGTCCTGTGAGGTGGTTATCATTATTCTTATTTTACAGATGAAAATATTGGATCAGGTGGAAGATCTGGGTTTGAATCTCAAATCTGTCTTGCTGACTTCAAATCTGAGGTTCTTTCTGTTCTACGGTATAGCAGTGACCCAAAGTTCTTTTTTGGCAGTTCATTTCATATTTCACACTAGAAGCTACTAACATCTAATTGACTTTTCACATTAGTTTTTCCTACAGCTAACATCATGTAAGTGTACGGGGTGTAGATTTGATACACTTATCTATTGCAAAATGATTGCCACCTCTATCATAACACATAATTACCATTTCTGTTTTGTGGTGAGAACATTCAAGATTTACTCTTTTACTAACTTTCAGGTATATAATGCAGTATTATTAACTATAATTACTATATTGTACATTAGATCCCCAGAACTTGTTCAACTTATAACTGGAGGTTTGTATTCCTTGACCAACATTTCTTCATTTCCCCCACCCCCACTCCCTGGTATTTCTATGAGTTCAGCTTTTTGAGATTCTACATGTAAATGATATCATACAACAGCTGTCTTTCTGTATCTGACTTATCTCACTTAGCCTTAGATCCTCAAGTTCCAACCGTGTTATCACTAGTGGCAGGATGTTCTTCTTTCTCATGGCTGAATAATATTCCATTGTATATACATATATACTGTATCTTGTTTTTCATTCATACAACTCAAGAGCAAAAAATGAAGAATCTAATTAAAAAATAGGCAGAGGAGCTGAATAGACATTTTCCCAAAGAAGACAGAGATATACAAGTGTCCAATAGGTACAGGAAAACATATTCGACATCACTAATCTTTTGAGAAATGAAACTCAAAACCACAATGAGATATCACCTCACTGAGATCTAATAGGTTTGAGTCTGTTAGAATGGCTGTTGTCAGGAAGACAAGAGAAAATGAGTATTGGCAAAGATGTAGAGAAAAGGCAACCCTTATGCACTGTTCGGGGGCCTGTAAATTGGGGCAGCCACTATGGAAAACAGCATGGAATTTCCTCAAAAAATTAAAAATAGAACTACCATATGATCCAGCAATCCCCCTCCTGGGTATGTATCTGAAGGAAGTGAATACAGAATTTCAAAGGGATATTTGTAGTCTCATGTTCATTACAGCCTTATTCCCAACAGTCAAGATATGGAAAAACATACGTGTCCATCAGCAGATGACTTTTCACTTTAACTTATGGGTTTCTTTTAGAAATTATGCTTTGGAAACCTCTTAGTCAATGACATCATAAAAATTAATAACATTTCCTTCATCAAGTTTCTCCCCCTAGCCCCCCAAGCCTGTTCTCAACTCTCAAATTTCCATGATGCATTTTAGGTTGCTCATTTCTGTCTACATATCTAACCTCTTTGGGTTTCTTTTGATAATTTAGCAGTCTTTATCAGTGTTTTCAATGCCTCCTCATATATTACTATTGGTGAATTTCATTAACAAGCTATTTGCTCCCTTCTTCAGGTTATTAATGAAGATGCTAAATGAAACTCAATCCATCAATCCCTGTGCCACCCCAGTAGCAAACTAGGTACTCAGAGGTTTATGATTATTTCTTGTTCGTGACTCTTGAGCCAGTTCCCAAATCAGCTGAGAGTACTCATAGCCAAGCCAATTTAAATTAATTTTGCAAGGGGAATTTCATGAGCAAAAGCAGCACCTGCTTCTCTAAAACTAAGATGGATCACTTGCATTCACTTAACCTACTAAAATTAAAGTTGTGTCCAAGTAGCAATTATGGGATACTTCTCTGGTGATATTTAATCTTTTTTGAATTTCTGTTTACTTCATATTTTCTGTGACCAGGAACTATTTCTTAAATATGCCTGTTTTTCAGTTCCATGTCTGAAAACCAGCATGAATATGTTTTTGTCTTTATAATTTAGAAGAATGTTAAAAGAAAAAAGCCATATATAGGGGTGCCTCAGTCGGTTAAGTGACTAACTCTTGGTTTTGACTGAGGTCATGATCTCAGTGTCCTGAGATAGAAGCCTTGGAGTTGGGCTCTTGCTTAGGGTGGAGTCTGCTTGAGATTCTTTCCCTCTCCCTCCCTCCCTACGGCCCCTCCCTTGGTTCATGCATTCTCAAATAAATAAGTAAATAAATAAATAAAATCTTTAAGAAAATGCCATATACAAGATAATCCTATCAGTTGTTTCAGGATACTTACATGTGTTAAAAATGCAAAAACACATCTGGGGAAGCTATCTAATTTGGGAGAATAAGAGAGGAGACTGAATCAGGGCTGGTCTGATTTCAGTTGTTTCAATGATTTCTTTGATGTCTGGTTTTGAAGCAAAAGTTCTGAAATTAATGAAAAATATTTATGAATGTATCTTATGAAATTATATATTTTAGAGTTTGCTTCTCAGTTATCTGAAATAAGTCCTATCTTCCAGGTGCCTAGTTGCAGTGGTTTCTGTTTTCAGAGTCTTTTCTGTCCCAGACTTCTTAAATATAAAAGCTTTGACCCTGAGGTGACGATCTAATTAAACTGATATAATCATCTTCCAAGAACGAAATCTGTCATTTAAAATCCGTAATAAATATTTTGAAGAGAAAAATAATAAGAAACGTAAATAGGGATTTGCTTTTGGCAGTCTATTAAAATATTTAATTTTGAGTAAGAATGAACTAGTTTCTTATGTTACCCAGTGCCCTGTGAACTCTGAGATTCTTATGGAGGAAATTACAAAGATGAAAAGTGAATGGCATTTGATACAAGAAGACAATTGGGTATTTTTTTTTAAAGTAATGTGTATTATGTTATAAAACATATGAAAACACATTGTTCTGCAGAAGTGGTAAAGTCTGTGGAATTCTTTTCTAATTCCCAAATCAAATTTAAAGCTTAAAATATTTACTGGCAGCAATAATGAGATGATAAAAGCTAGGATAATTGATTAAGGCATTTATTTATGCTGAGAATTACCCTTGTAATTTTGACCATTTGTTTATACCTTTGTTCAAGAAACTTATTTTATATATGAAGTCTTTGCCTGGTATTTGGAGTTCAGATATTGCCCATGTAGTGCTCTGGCATATAGGAAGCCAATGGAGAACACAGATGTGTAAAATAAATACAATAAAAGCATAAAGAGCATTATTACCTGAGTCAGAGGCCTATGACCACCTTTGGAATGGGAATACGGAAAGACTTAATTTAGTTAATGACGATCAGTCCAGACACCAGCAGGAAATGGATGGCACACCCAAAACATGGTAACTTGAGGCTGGATGAAAAAGGACCATTTGACAAGGGTGGCCAAGGAATGAAACTACATGGCTTAGTGGTCTGTACCCCCCCCCCCCCCCCCCACTCAAAGTGAGGAGGGGGAAGAAATGGTCAGTCTCCTCCAACCTCTGACTTCTAGCCCAGGCTCCTCATTGGCTGAATACAACCAAAGTCCCAGGGCACATCCACTCACAGATCTCCTGCTTAGTGACCTTTCTGGAAAGAACATCGATGAGGCAGTATGGTTTAGTTGGATTTAGATGAATAAGAAGAAGCTCACTGAGGAAACTGTGCAGCGGGGGAGAAAGAGTAGGGGTGGCACGTTCTGGATCAGGACCCTGCGGTACAGAAGGATGAAAGAAGAGCTTTTGTTTCTAGGTTTAATGTGGCTGGAATTTAGGGTGTGTATTAGCGTATTGAAGTCTATTAGTGGCATGAGGGAAGATAATCCCCTTTTTTCTCTTCCGGGTGAAATCCTGAGATGTCACAATGAAATGGTTTGATTCTCTGAAGAATCATAAAATTTACTTTCACTTTATGCCATGGCACTGAAGAATATTGCATTGTGTACTGTGGGTCCCTCTTTCTCTCGTATGTCCACTCTCTTTGTCTCTCTTCTTGTCTCTGATTGTCTGTTTTTCTCTTGCTGGAGGAAAACTGAACTGAACCCCTTGAGCTGAACCCCTTGCATGGAATTTAGCACTGTGTGTATTGACAGCTGTGCGTACCTCATGGACTTCTTCTGAAGCCCGAGGAAGACTATAAACTCTCAAAATAATCTTTTCAAAAATCTAAAATACAATACATAGGGATTACAAAAGAAATAATTATATTGGGGTACCTGGGGTGGGGGCTCAGTGGGTTAAGCCTCCAACTCCTGATTCCAGCTTAGGTCACGATTTCGTTCTTTCTTTTCTTTCTTTCTTTCTTTTTTAAAGATTTTATATATTAATTTGACAGACAGAGAGAGAGCATGAGAGGGGAGAAGATCAGAGGGAGAAGCAGACTCCTTGCTGAGCAGGGAGCCTGATGTGCGACTCGATCACAGGACTCCGAGATCATGACCCAAGCCAAAGGCAGTCGCTTAACCAACTGAACCACTCAGGTGCCCTCTTTTTTTTTTTTTTTTTTTTAAATTAACAAATAATGTTTTATTTGCTTTGGGGGTACAGGTCTGTGAATCATCAGTCTTATACAATTCACAGCACTCACCATAGCACATACCCTCCCCAATGTCCATAACCCAACCACCATATCCCTACCCCCGACCTCCCAGCAACCCTGTTTGTTATCTTCAAGCCCCATCTTTGGGGCTCTGGGAATCAGTGGGAATCTGCTTGGAATTCTTTCTCTCCTTCTCCCCCTGTCCTTGCACTGCTCTCACTCTTTCTCTCTAAAATGAATAAATAAAACTTTAAAAAAGAAACAATTATATTGAAATACTATTATGATAATATCTAAAAAACTACGATGTAGTAAAACATGAGCTTCTTTATTTGTGTATTATATGGTGGGTTTTTGTAGTGGGTCTATTAACTATTATAATTTCAATGAAATGATAAGCATAGAAAACAACTGTAATGCGAAATGACAGTAACTGTGACATCTACTAGTGACAAAGTGACAATTGAAGGAAATGTTAAAATTCACGTAGATGTTAATGCAAATGGAGATGTTGTTTTTCTTATCCAAGTTTGGCACTACCAGTGGTCTGTGGGCCTCATATTAGAAACCTCTCTTTTAGGGATGCCTGGGTGGCTCAGTCGGTTAAGTGACTGCCTTTGACTCAGGCCATGATCCCAGGGTCTTAGGATCGAGCCCTACATCAGGCTCCGTGCTCAGTGGGGAGACTGCTTCTCCCTCTCCTGCTTGTGCTCTTTCTCACGATCTCTGCCACTCTATCTCTCAAATAAATAAATAACATCTTAAAAAAACAAAACCTCTTTTAAAGCTCATTTACATTATCTTTGAACAAATCAAATGAATTTTACAATCATTAAATTCACCAAACATGAGATGAATGAGTAGCTTATGTAAAATAATTTGCTAAAGAGATACACACATAGTAAGAGCAAAATTTTTTTTTAACACTTAAAAAAATCGGTAGGAAAATGAAATTATCCCCAAATGAGTAGTCACAAAATATTAGAATGCAATAATTAAAGATTTCATCTACTACTTTAGGGAGATAATTCATAACACACAGGGTTACTCATGGAATAGTATACTGAGTTTAATGCAATAAAAAAAATCCACTACTGCTAAATTGCTACAATGAAAAGATGTAACCTTTTTATGACAGAGATTTAGCCAATTATAGTTATTGTTAATTCTTACAATTGGGTGCAAGGTATGCCTTGTTTCAGGGAATAGACTGTAAAGAAATTATCTTCCACTAAATGTTATTACAAATGTATTGCTTTAAAAAACTTTTTCTTGAAGTAACATGAATAAAGACAAGTACACATAACATAAATGTCCAATCCACTGAATTTTCACAAACTGAATATACCCATGTAACCAGCATCCTAATTATGAAACAGAATATGAAAGTGCCCCCATAAGCCCCCCATCCCATTACTCCCTCCTAGGTAGTATGCCCTACCCAGTGTCCTTGAAACCTAGCAGCATACATTCATTTTACTTGATTTTGTATTTTATGTCAACTGAATCGCATGATGTGGATGGACTCTTTTGTACCTGGTTTCTTTCACTCAACAGTATGCTTCGTGTAATCAGTTCAGATTTATGCATTACTTATACATAAAGCTGCTGAAATTTCATTTAATGAATATAGCATGATTTATGTGTTCATCTTACCATCAATACATGTTTGGATAATATCAATTGCAGTGAACATTCTAATGCATACCCTCTGGTGAGTATTGTTTTGTGGTTTCAATTTGATTTCCTTTTTTTTTTTTTTTATTTGAGAGAGAGAGTGAGAGAGAGCATGAGAGGGGAGAAGGTCAGAGGGAGAAGCAGACTCCCCATGGAGCTGGGAGCCCGATGTGGGACTCGATCCCGGGACTCCGGGATCATGACCCGAGCCGAAGGCAGTCGCTTAACCAACTGAGCCACCCAGGCGCCCCTCCTTTTTTTTTTTTTTTTAAGATTTTATTTATTTATTTGACAGATAGAGATCACAAGTAGGCAGAGAGGCAGAGAGACAGAGAGAGGAGGAAGCAGGCTCCCCGCAGAGCAGAGAGCCTGATGTGGGGCTGGATCCCAGGATCCTGGGATCATGACCTGAGCTGAAGGCAGTGGCTTTAACCTACTCAGCCACCCAGGCGCCCCATTGATTTCCTATTTTTTAAGAGATTTTATTTATTTATTTGACACACACAGAGAGAGAGACAGTGAGAGAGTCAACACAAGCAAGGGGAGTGGGAGAGGGAGAAGCAGCCCTGATGTGGGGCTTGACTCCAGGACCCTGGGATCATGACCTGAGTAGAAGGCAGATGCTTAACCGACTGAGCCGCCCAGGCACACCTTGGTTTCCTATTATGGTCAATCAAGTTTATGATCTTTTCATATATTTATTGCACATTTGCATATCTTCCTTTTCAAAGTATCTCTTCAGGAATTTGTCTGTTTTTCTATTGTTTTTATTTCTATAGTCCTTTGTTGGATATATGTATTGCAGATATCTTCTCTCATTCTCCAGGTTATCTCCCATTCTGTTGGTGGGCAGATATTCTTAATTTGATTCTAGTCCATTTTATTATTTAAAAATTTTATGGTTAGTACTTTTTGTGTCTTGTTTTAAAAAACCTTTGCCTATGTTAAGATGTTTTATATTTTCTTCTAAGTAAGCTCTTTATTGTTTTATAATCTCTTATATTCAGGTATGCAATTCATTTGGACCTTATTTTCACATTTATTCATGTTATGTTTGCTTATTTTCATTTATTATTTTTCCATATGGATATCTAATTGACCTGGAATCAAAAGGGGAATTCTCCAGTATATATATCTCATGGAAGCATAAAGGTCTGTTTTAGGACTGTATTCTGTCCCATTGGTTATTTTGTCTACCCTGTCTTCATTGCCATTGCTTCAGACTAGGCTTTCCTATATAGTTATATTAATCCTTCACTTTTGTTCTTTTTCTTCATGATTTCTCAGCTGTACTGCTCTTTAAATCAGACAAAATTAAAAATTCTATTTCAGAGGATGGAGCATTCCAGACTAGACATAACTATGGATGAAGAATTACATCAGCAGACAGATAATCTTGGAGGATCCTCTACACACTGTCTAAGAGGGAATCATTTCTGTTGAAATCTTTTTTTTTTTTTTAAAGATTTTATTTATTTATTTGACAGAGAGTGACACAGCGAGAGAAGGAGCACAAGCAGGGGGAGTGGGAGAGGGAGAAGCAGGCTTCCTGCTGAGTAGGGAGCCTGATGTGGGGCTCCATCTCAGGACCCTGGGATCAGGACCCAAGCTGAAGGCAGATGCCCAATGACTGAGCCACCCAGGCATCCCTCCTATTGAAATATTTAACTTGAATTGAGATAAAGTGTGGTAAAGCAGGAAGATCATAGGCTTGGATTTCAAATCAGATGGAAAATGTAGTACTAACCAGGTCCTCCTGATTCAGACACAGCAAATATTTATTTAGTACCTACTATATGCCAAATGTGATTCTTTGCATTATCTTGTAGTAGATGATTAACATTATTAACTTCTGTGATCCTCATTTTCCTCTTTTGTAGAGTAAGTTATTGTAGAAATAGATTTTAATATCCCACCAGATTATAACCTTGTCTCATAAACTGATTAAGATTCCTTGGCTTTAAGCAACAGACACTCACTCTGACCAAAGTGAAATTTATTAGAGAGACACTGGATGACTCATAAAGTCAATGCAAGTTTGAACGAAAGGACATGGAGAGGACAAGGACTACGATAGCATTAGAGAAAGAACTCATGGAGAACCTAAGTTCCCTAAAAAACCCGAGGCAAGATTTAAGTGACATTGATTTATTGGAAGTTCAAGTCCCAGGGCAGAGAGTGAGAGACAGGAAATGAGGCAGGAAAAGATGGGGAACAAACGCAGGGTGATGCATTACTGAGCAGCGGCTGTTTCATGATGAGTCATCATGAGTCACAGTTGCTCAGTAGGTTTATCCACTAAGCTATGGGGAATGGGTGGCTGGACACACTGCACAAAGCAACTGGGCTTTGGTGTAATGCAGTCAAGATACAGGAGATTGACCTGGCATCTCCATCCCATCTCTGAACTCTCCTTGATTAAAGTTTATCCCGGAAGAAGGTAACTCCTCCCCTCTTATAGACTGGATCCCCCAGTCCCTTCAGCAGCCCTCCCTGCCCTGGGACGTATGATTCCTCTGAGCTCAGGAAGGTCAGGAGGAGCAAGAGCTTAAGACAGTGGAACCGTGTGGCTACACATGGAGTTAAGACTCTAGTAGCAGTTGAAGTGGAACAAAGTAGCCAAGGGCCTAGGAAATAGAAGATGTGGGAATTATCTAATGAGATCTATGTGATATGTCCCTACTACATGAATCTGGGAGGCAGCCATTCTTCAAATGAAAGGTTGCAGGGCAGACACAAATCAAACCAAGCTAAACACACAAAGAAATGAACAAACAAATACAGTCTTGGTGTTTTTAGCTCATCAAAATACCACAGTTAATGGCTAATCTGAAAAAGACTGACAAGACTGAGTGATGGTAAGGATTTAGAGAGCCTGGAACTCTCTCATATTGTTAATGTGAAGGTAAAACAGTACAATCGCTTAGGGAAAAAAAAAGTTTGGCAAAATGATACAATCACTTAGAAAAAGAGTGTGGCAATTTCTTATCCAGTTAAATACACAGATATGTTCCAGCAGTTCTTTTCCAAATATTTACCCAAGAAAAGTGAAATGTATACTTAAAAGTGACTTGTACACAAATGATCATAGATTTTATTTATAATAACCAAAACCTAGCAACAACTCAAATATCCATCACCAGGTGAAAAGATAAAAAATAAAGGTATACAATGAAATATTACTCAGCAATAAAGAATGAACCACTGATAACAGTTAACAACATGGATGAATCTTAATTATACTCAGTGAAAGAAATTAGAGATATAAGAGTACATATTTTAAGATTCAGAATAGGCAAAAACTAATCTGTAGTAACAGAAGTCAGAATCAGCGATTCTCTGGGATGGAGGAGAGAATTGACTGTACTTGGCATGAGGGAACTTTCTGGGGTCTATAGAAGTGCTTTATAACTTGATTGGAGTGGTAGATACATCAGAGTGTACATTTGTCAAAACACATTACATTTTATTTCATGCAAATTATACATCAGTAAAGTTGATTGAAAAATACTGCTCTTAAACAGGAGTCAGGCCATTCTGCATCATAGGGTCATCTACTCAGCACACCAGCCACTCACACCAACTATAGAAGTCTTCCTGTTTGGTTTTCCCATTTGTCTGGAGTGCAGATTGAGGGGAGTAGGGAAGGCCAATGTGCTCAGCTCTTGGCATACTTCCTTTGCCCCATAGCCATTCATCTCCCACAACTTTGTTGAATTCAGACACACTTCTACTAACATTGCCCCATGAACATTTGGACTCATGAAAAATTCCAAAATACTACAGCATCCTGTCCACCTTACTTCTAGGATTCTTTCTGATTTAGGCCTCACTTATTAACATTTCTGTTTCTGTCTTTTATGCCTTCCGAAATGTATTGTATCATCACCAATGCTCTCTCCTTTTAATCCTGTTGCTTTCCTTAGCTTTAAAGTCCTCTAGCATATTTTGAACAGGAGACACTCGGAAGGAACTAAGGCATAAACAGAATAAAGTGAGTTGCCCGGGATAGGGGCAGTTGCCCCCTTTTATACCTGAGCCTGGTTCCTGAGTCTCTGAATCAGAGATAAATAATAAATGAAGATTCAAAGTCCCTCTGGGTGATCTTCTGGGTCTTCTGGGTGGTGTGCTTACTGTGATACCATTTATAGAGCTCTCTTGGCTTGTCATTGTTGGGATTTCCTACAGATTCTGGTAATGGCTTGGCTGTCTGCCTCACTTTCCAGGCTTTCGATGATTTTCTTACGTTTTTCTGAATCTTTGTAGGCATTGAGCTAACCAGATGCCATTTTACATTGACAAATCCACTTCCACTTACTTTATAGGATTCTCTTTTAAAGAGAGGGTTGCATTGTTCAGTAAGATTTATTCCAACCTAAATATATGCTGTTTAGTTCTGATTTTGTCATTTGAGAAACCTCTACTTGAGCTTGCCTGCTCTCTCTCTCTGTCAGTTCTAATCCACCCGGTCCTTCCTTCCATGCCGGTATCTAAGTAATTACATTAATAGGATGGTGTCCTAGGGGATTTCATCTATATTCTATCTTGAAAGTGAGAAATCAGAATCTCGTAAGTCCCAATTTCTCATGAAACCATCTTCAAAGGATTGATCATATGCATATTTTCTTAGACTTTATCAGCTTATAAAATTCTGCTACAATGAAACTGATATTACCTTAACTTTGCAGAGCAATAATCGGCTTTCTTTCAAAAATTCAGCCCAATTCTTTCCAACTTATTTAAGGTAGAAGGAAAGTGTATTTAGAAAAAATGTATTTACGGTGAAATGTAGAAAGATGTAGGTAAGGTCACGTTTGAACATATGGCATGCAGCTTATTAAAAGTGAGCTTTTCACCAAATCCTTTAACCCCTAGAAAAATGTTCTTGAATGTCAAGATTTCAAGTTTGGCCCCAGACCTGTAGGATTAGAATGTCTACGGGTGAGAACTGGCAATCTGAATTATTAATGAATGACTCAGCGTATGAGTTTCTGATGCCCACGTGTCCAAGTCCACAACTTAAACTTCGTCCCATAGTTAAAATGTCCAATTGGAGTGAGTCAGATCATGTGCAAAATTGAAATGGAGTATTTCATCCTTGATCCAGTCAGCATTGCCCAAACTCTCTACATTTTTATAATGTAATAAAATAAAAATATATTTTCCCAGTAAGCAGACTAACTGAAGAGTTCCAGGACTAGGAATAGTAAGAGAGGACTCTATTCCATTAGGGGAAATATCTGTCACAAAGTCCATGCATTTTAAATTAGGAGAGAATGCAGCTGCTAGCATTTTTGTTTTAACTGAATTAAGCGTTCACGTTTAGCAGATTTATCTGTTTTCTCTTAGAATTTTTCTTTTTCTTTTCCTTTTAAAAAGATTTTATTTATTTAATAGAGAGAGAGAGAGTACAAGCTTGAGTGGGTTGGGGATTGGAGAGGGCAGAGGCAGAGAGAAAAGCAGACTCCCTGCTGAGCAGGAAGCCCAATGTGGGACAGGATCCCAAGACTCTGGGATCATGACCTGAGGCAAAGGCAGGTACCCAATCGACTGAGCCACTCAGGCACCTCTCTTAGAATTTTTTGCTAGCCCAAAGTTGAATGTCGTATGTCATAGTGTGTCCTGGTGAAAGGTAAGGGAGGGAGTGAAACTGGATCCGGTAAGTAGAGAACCGAGAAGTGATCCATTTTGAAGCATCATAAACAATAGAAATACTACATTTAAGCCATTTGGAGCTACGTTGTTTAGGACGAACAGCACTGAGCTCCTGAAAAAAAAGCTCCACAATATCAAAGCAAACATTGGTTTGCAAAGGATGGTCTAGAGTAATAAAAAGTTCAAATGATGTTTAAAGAGGTTTTCACTTGCCTTGTTACATTTCTGGGGGGAAAAAAATCCTTCCTGTAATATAGCTTCTGTTAAGGTCTAGATCTAAACAAAGATAAGAAAAAAAAAGCAAAATAGAAAAGGAAAAATAAATATGTTAAAGTGATAGGAGTTTTGCTGCTTTTCTTTACACAAGAGTAAAGGGTGTCGTAAGCCAGTGACCTACTTTGGGAAGTCAGGTGAAACAAAGTCAGATGTAGACGTGTTTTGGATGCCTGTGATCGGATGTTCAGATACTTTCATATCTATGTGTGTTTACATTTATAGTTATAAATAAGCATTATGTCTCTTTCTGTTATCTTGAACTTCCTGTGCTAGTCAAGTGGCAGAAAGCATAGCTTTTTCATTTCTTAAAAAAGATTTTATTTATTTATTTATTTGAGAGGGAGAGAGAAAGAGAACACAGAGGGAGAGTGAGAAGGAGAAGCAGACTCCTGCTGAGCAGAGGGCCTGATGTAGAACTTGATCCCAGAACCCTGGGATTATGTCCTGAGCCAAAGGAAGACACTTAACCTGACTGAGCCACCCAGATGTGCCTGGAAAGCATTGTTTTGTTTTAAAAGATTTTTATTTATTATTATTATTATTATTTTTTATTTACTTGACAGAGAGGGAGGTCACAAGTAGGCAGAGAGGCAGGCAGAGAGAGAGAGAGAGAAGCAGGCTCCCTGCTGAGCAGAGAGCCCGATGTGGGGCTCGATCCCAGGACCCTGGGATCATGACCTGAGCTGAAAGCAGACGCTTAACCCATTGAGCCACCCAGGCACCCCCTGAAAGCACTGGTTTTTAAAAGAAAAGTAGATATTCTCAGTTAAGTTGGGAGATACCAAAGAAAACCAAAAGGAAAGTCTTGATATATTTAGCATTGATTCTTACTATTTGACTGAAGTTACTTCACTATCCATGTCAATATATAATGTAAACTTTGTGAGGACAGGGATTTGATTCTTTTTTTTTTCTTTCCTCTCTGCTGTGGTATATAGAACAGTGGCCGAATCAAAATAGATATTTTGTATCTATTTATGAGTGAATGAGCAAATTCAACAATCAAATAACTCGTAATTTCTCTCTTTCCAAGATCCATCTCTTGTAAGAGTGGCGAATGGAAGTGATTCTGCCTTTGATGCTTTTAAAAAAGGTTATGAGGTTTTCTGCAAAAGATGAACGATTTGGAGCTGAGTGCTTATTCCTCTTCTCTCTTACTTCTTTAGGACTAAGACTTTTTATCACTGTTTATTAGTTTTCCAAGTAAGAGATCCAAATGCAGTGAGATCTGGTATTTACAACAGGTATTGGCGAAGGATGGGGTAGGTTAAAGAATTCATGGGAATTGAGTATTACAGTTGGAATATTGGAGATACTATCATTTTTTTCTAATTGCTTTAACTCATTGTGAATTAAAACTAAACTTGTAAAACACTTTTTTATTTTAATGTAAACTAAGTCAGTATTACAGTGCTGTCTGCCTTTTAAAAACTTTTAAATAAATGTCTCTAGATCTCTGTAGGAAAATAGACAAACAATTGATGGTTGGTTAATTAAAACCAATTCTCATCATTTAGAATAGCTTGTGGCTGCTCACATCATACATACCGGGGCATGGGCTTTGTGGCTGCTCACATCATACATACCAGGGGTATGGGCTTAAAAGAAAAAAAAAGAATATTAGAGAGATGATTAAAGGTATATACCTTCTGATAATTACTCCTGAAAGATGGGCGCATTTGCCTTTACTATTCTATGAACCTCTTTATAATGGCAAGTTTGAGACTAATGAAAACCAAGCTTTTCAATTTTCTGAGTCTCATTCGGTCTGAAGACATCATCAGGCTCTTTCCAAAAGTATTCCCTGCTATATGGCTCTGCATTTACCTATGTTAGCCCTGGCACACAGATTGTGAAAATAGAATATAAGGATTTGCTTTTTTTTTTTTTTTTTAAGATTTTATTTATTTATTTGACAGACCGAGATCACAAGCAGGCAGAGAGCAGGCAGAGAGAGAGAGGAGGAAGCAGGCTCCCCACTGAGCAGAGTCCGATGTGGGGCTTGATCCCAGGACCCTGAGCTAAAGGCAGAGGCTTTAACCCACTGAGCCACCCAGGCACCCCAGGATTTGCTTTTTAATAAATATTTATAAAACAGCTAACTTGCCATTAACAAAGACTGAAACATGTGGCTTAGTATTAAGACCTGGCATAATTATAAAGAAGATTTTTTTTCTGAAAATGTCCTCATTTTATGTGTTTTCATTAAAGAAAAATTATTGAGACCATCAACATGCCAAAGCAGTTTGTCAGTCTTTTTTTTTTTTTTTTTTTTAATTTTCTTTGTTTATTGAGAGTGGGAGAGAGATAGCAAGAGAGCAAGGTGGAGGGGAGGGGAAAGGGGCAGAGGAAGAAGGAGAAGCAGACTCCCCACTGAGCAGGGAGCCCAAAATGGGGCTCAATCCCAGGACCCCAGGATCATGATCTGAGCTGAAGGCAGCTGCTTAACCAACTGAGCTACCCAGGCTCAGTTTGTTAGTCTTTAAAGAGGACAAAAAAACAGATCTTGTGGCATCATGGTTTTGCAAAGCATGGTCCTCTTTCAGAATTACCTGGGGGATCAGTCCAAATTCTTAGACTCTCTGCTCTAACATCCCACTAATCCCACTAATCCCAAAGAATACTGTGGGCTGTACCTTTAAGATGTATTCATAACCGGGCCACATCTTGCCTCCTCTGTCTCCGCCACCCTATCCTAGTCATCATCTTCTTGGTACTTGCTTACCTACTGACTGCTTTTCATGCTGTGCTTTAGAAGTAAGTCAAGTCAAGTCATATCACTCTTTTATCCAAGTCGCTAAAGTCTCCCATCTGAGAGTGGAAGCCAAAGTCTGGACATTAGTTAAAATTAACCCGGACAATCAGAGTGGTATTAATAGTTTTTTTATGTCATGTTAGTCGGTTTCCCTCAGTGACAGGCAGCAACAGTTCTACAGAAAACCCTGGTAATTTTGGCTACAGTGATGTTTTATGATGAGCTATTTTCAAACCACATCTTGTCATGTTTAAGCAACTTTTTTTGAAAGAGAGAGTTCATGAATCGGGGGGAGGGGCAGAAGGACAGAGAATCTTAAGCTGACTCCATGCTCATCTCAGACCCCAACATGGGGCTTCCATCTCACAACCCTGAGATCATGACCTGAGCTGAAATTAAAAGTCCAGTACTTAACTGATTGAGCTACCCAGGCACCTCTAAGCAACATATTCAATCACGTAATATGATTCCTAAATTTTTTTGTGAATATAATTTCCTGTGCTCATATTTCTCCATAGTCCAGCCAAATATATACAATGGCTCCCTCCCTAGGATCACCACCACCCACAACCACCATCTCTGTCTCCCACAACTACCATCATTGCCACCATTGCCTCCACCTCCATGTCAACTACCTTCCCCAACTAACACCACTACCATTACTACCCAAAGCTAGTTCCACTTACAACTATCACAGTTATCTTCCTGGACTGCTCATAACTATCACTACCACCATCTCTGCCAAACCCACAATTTATTCTCCAGCCACCACCTCACCATCACACTCATAATTTCTACCTCCACTACTGTCACCACTATCCATAACTACCACCTCCATCAGAGCTACCACTCAGAGCTACCACGACTGCCACCACTCCCTCCACAGCTCCTACTGCTTCTATAGCTAGTATCACTACCACTGATACTTTTTTAGGAAAAAGTGAATTATTGGTAGAAAATCTTGTGAAGGCTTATTAGAATATTCCAGAAAAGTAATTATTATTATTTAAAAAAATTTTTTTTTGACATATAGCACAAGCAGGCAGAGCAGCAGACAGAGAGGGAGAAGGAGAAGCAGACTCCCTGCTGAGGGAGTCCATTGCTGGGCTTAATCCTAGGACTCTGGGATCATGACCTGAGCCAGAGGCAGCTACTTAACTGAGCCACCCAGGCACCCCCAGAGAAGTAATTATTTTTATTAATTCTGAGTATCATTGATCTGCCTATAATGATTTTCTATTGCTTAAAAAGTTGGTTAGTTATAAAATACATCTTATAAAATTACAAAGAGGATACTGTTCTTCTATTACACACATTTTGGCATTCTCAAGTTCCAAATGATAACTGTTGCTTCTATTAGAAGTTTCTTATTCTTCTGCCTATCTTTGTTACATATGTTATTCATACACTGTAAACATACTCCTAAAGTATGCTGATTCCATTCAGATTGACACGGGAAAAGTGAGTTACATCTTAATATTTTTAAGGATATAATATAGGTTGCCTGGGTGGTCAGTGGGTTAAAGCCTCTGCCTTTGGCTCAGGTCATGATCCCAGGGTCCTGGGATTGAGCCCCGCATCAGGCTCTCTGCTCAGCGGGGAGCCTGCTTCCTCCTCTTTCTCTGCCTGTCTCTCTGCCTACTTGTGATCTCTGTCTGTCAAATAAATAAAAAATCTTAAAAAAAAAAAAGATATAATATAAAATGCATTCTCTTAAAAAACCATGATGTTTATTTGTAACTTTTGGTCCATCAGCCAATATCTCTTTTTAAAAAACATGGCAGGGGGAATGCCTGTGTGGTTCAGTGGGTTAAGTGTCTGCCTTCAGTTCCGGTCATAATCCCAGGGTCCTGGGATCCAGCCCCGCCTTGGACTCCCAGCTCAGAGGGATGCCTGCTTCTCCCTCTGCCTGCAGCTCCCCCTGCTTGTGCTCTCTCTCTTTCTGACAAATAAATAAATACAATCTTAAAAACAACAACATGGGGGATATACTCTTTGACTCTGAAGGACCCAAATACAAAGTCGTTCTACCTTTCAGTTCTCAAGTTACTGGTCAATCCCATGGAAAAGAAAATCATTAGGAAATACTGCATTTAACTTCACCAAAATATGGCTATGAAGTCTGACATGTCCTAGGGCTTCTCAGACTTTTTGTTTGTTTGAGTCTGGTATTCTTGCTTCTGATGAATCTTATGTAGAAGCTCAGATTAAAGCAGAGATGATCTGACTGACATAGGGGTAGGGGTGGGAATGCAACCCACCCACATGGCCTCCTTCTTAGCAATTCTGATATTTCTGTTTCTACCGCTGCCTGAACCTCTGGGCTCTGAGGAAACCAGTCCCTAACCTATTGACATCACCCACATGGTGTTTGGCAGGAGACTAAGCTACTGTACTGTGACATTCAACAGCATCATTAAAATTGAACACTCGCTTTGTGTCAGGCACTGTCAGCAAGGTAGGCACGACTGTGCCCTCACAAAATGCTCAGGTTAGTGGAGAATGGGAAAAGGAAAGAGGGAATGTTTGGAAATGTTATACAGTATGTTGTACTGCTCAAACACAGGATACATTTTCAATGCCCAGTACAAGCTTCACAAAAGGGAAGGAGAAGAGGTGTCTCTCCTATTCTGTACCATTGTTATAATTTGCCACAATTTGGTAACATAAAAACATTGAATCATCTGGTAATTTGGTTGGATGAATGGTTTTTATTAGCTTCCAGTAATTAACTCAGCAAAGTCATTACCCAATGAAGTAAATTAAAATCTATACACGTATGCACACAAGTCATGTAATTTGTGGTTAGAAAATAGGGGGAAGTGATAAGATATATATGTGTGTGTGCGTGATGTATCTTTTTTTATTTGTTTTTGTTTTTTATTTTCTAAATTTTTAAAAAAGATTTTATTTATATGTCAGAATGAGAGAGAGAGAGAGAGAACGTACAAGCAGGGGGGGTGGCAGGCAGAGGGAGAAGCAGGCTTCCTGCTTGAGCAGGGAGCCAGATGTGGGACTGGATCCCAGGACTCTGGGATCATAACCTGAGCCAAAGGCAGATGCTTACCCAACTGAGCCACCCAGGCACCCCTACCATTAAATAATTCTTTATTGCAAAGTTGAATTAGGTAAAGGGAAATTTTATATTCATTTTTGTTGCCTTAAAATGTAGTTTATGCACATAAATTACTTTGGAGATTAGATGCTCCTCTTATGAAAGAAAACGTTTATTTTGGAGATATATGCAAAGCATACACAAAGGACATAATGCATGCAGTTCTCCAGAAGTTTTTGCAAACATCAAAGAACATGACAACTACTGTTTGACATCCTTCATCTGTGATTATGCTGCTCTGCCTCCCTAATACCCGTTTTTGCATATACAAGTCCAATGATTTGCCCAGGCCAAATTGTCTGCTGGTTCTTCAGGGGATTGATGAACTGCTTAAAAAATCTGTAATGAGTAATAGTGACCTATAATTTCAGAGAATTACTTGAAACTATTTGAGCAGAATTTTTTTTTCTTTTCAAGATTTTATTTATTTATTTGAGAGAGAGTAGGAGAGAGAGCGTAAGAGGGAAGAAGGTCAGAGGGAGAAGCAGACTCCCCTTGAAGCTGGGAGCCAGATGTGGGACTCAGTCCCAGACTCCAGGATCATGACCTGAGCCAAAGGCAGTTGCTTAACCACCTGAGCTGCCCAGGTGCCCAGAACAGAATTTTTTAAAAAATGCCTGCCAGGGGCACCTCGGTGGCTCAGTCGGTTAAGCATCCGATTGAACCCTGCACCTGGATCCACATTCAGCGTGGAGTCCTTTTGGGATTCTCTCTCCCTCTTCCTCCACCCCTTCCCTGCGCCTGTGCACTTACATGCACATGTGCTCTCTAAAATAATAAATAAAATCTTAAAAATAATGCCTCCAGAGTCCAGTTTGTCACAATTGGGTCAATGGTTAATTAGGTATAGAAGGACAACCTCTCTCCTAATTGAGAATCCAGGAAGAGTCCCAACAAGTTGATTTTTTAACAGGACAGCGAGCTATTGTGTCTCTGGTTTGGGTGCGTCTTGGGTCTGTCATTTCACCTCCTGACCTTTTGTTATCTAAATCTCCCAAGAAAGGGGGCAGATGACGGTTATCTCTGAAGCTTTTTTCACTTGTAACCTTTTCTCTAGTTAAGTAAGTCTGATTTGAATGACCCTGGGCATGGACCCTGAGGTAGGCATTTGCTCATTGCTGGGGGCCATAAGGAGTAACCAGATGGGGCTACCACTAAGCCAAACCCCTACACCCAACTGATTTCAGCCGTGGCTGTAGTGGGCGTTGGACTGTCCTAACACTTTGTGTCTTAGCCCTGGGCTCATAGCCTTCTCATGTGCAGGAGGAGAGTGCCTAGCCTGAACACAGACATGGCCCTAAAGTACGGGCCCTGGAGATTTCCAGAAGCCACACAAGAAGTGTCAGAATGTAGTAGTGTAGTCTATGTATGAATCTGAGGTCCTCTAGAGATGTGGATAAAGAGTATTTCCTACAGGTTATGACAGAAATATGCACTGAGCATGCACTGATTCCAGCATGCACCCACATACGCATAGGTATACGCAGGCCATGTAGAATGCCATGCCTATCCCCTATTGATTGAAGCATTCATTTGTTCAATTAAAAATGTATTGAACAGGGACGCCTGGGTGGCTCAGTTGGTTAAGCAGCTGCCTTCGGCTCAGGTCATGATCCCAGGGTCCTGGGATCGAGTCCCATATCGGGCTCCTTGCTCCGCAGGGAGCCTGCTTCTCCGTCTGACTCTGCCTTCCACTCTGTCTGCCTGTGCTCGCTCTCGCTCGCTCTCTCTGACAAATAAATAAAAAAATCTTAAAAAAAAAATGTATTGAACAAAACCCCATGCCTCATATATGGGGCTGAGAATGGAGCAGCAAACAAAATAGATATAAATATCTTCCCTCATGGTTATTACGTTATAATGGGTTTGTGGTGGGAGGAGAAAGGAAAAGAACATGAAATTAACCGTGGTGGTAATAGGTCAAAGTGCGATACCTACTATGAAGGAAAATGAAGAGAGCTGGAGTGGGAGTTTGTTAATTTTAAATAGGGTGGGCAAGGATGACCTCTCGACATGGTGACATTTGAGCCAAGATAGGACAACCCTAAAGGCACAGCCCTTGTTATTTAGGGAAGAGAATTACAGCAGAGGCTCCAGACAGACAAAACAGTCAGGCCACCCATTAAATGCGAGGGTCTTGCTCTGATGCCTGCATGCAATATAAAGGCGAACAACAAAGTCAGGATGAGGAAGAAACAGGGAAGCAGGCTGGGCATGAGAGACCAGGGGTGACTTTGCTGTGAATGCCTGTGAGGACTAATTATGGTCAGATTTTTTTTTTTTCCAATTGAAAAAAATTAAAAATTTTGGTAAAATACATACATGAAAAATTTACCATCTTAACCACTTTTGAGTGTACAGTTTAGTAGTTTAAGTACCTTCTTATAATTGTGCAACTAATCTTCACAGCTCTTTTCATCTTGCAAAGCTAGAATTGTCTACCCATGAAATAGCTCCCCTCCTTTCCTCCCCCAAGTCCCCAGCCGTCACTCTTTCATTTTCTGTCTCTCTGAATTTGACTGCTCTTGGTACTTGATGTAAGTGGAATCATACAGTATTTGTCTTTCTGTGTCCTGCTTATTTCAATCAGCATAATGTTCTCATGGTTCATCTGTGTTGTAGTACGTGTCAAGGTTTCCTTTCTTTTAAGGCTGACTCGTGTTCTGCTGTATGTATATAGCACTTTGTTTATCCGTTCATCTACCAATGGACACTTAGGTCACTTCTGCCTTTTAGCTATTATGAATAATGCTGCTATGAATGTGGATATACTCCTAACTCCTTGGGACTCTGCTTTCAGGTTTTTGGGTATATACCCAGAAGTGGAATTGTTGAATCAAATGGTAATCCTAATTTTAATTTTTTGAGAGAAGTCATGTTGTTTCCCAATGTGGCTGCACCATTTTACATTCTTACCAGTCCTGTGTGAGGATTCCAATTTACTCATAGCCTTGTTGACACTTGTTTTTTTCTGTTCTTTCTTTCTTTTTTTTTTTGTTTTAGAAGTGGTATTTCACTTTTTTTTTTTAAGATTATATTATTTATGGGGCGCCCGGGTGGCTCAGTGGGTTAAGCCTTTGCCTTTGCCCAGGTCATGATCTCAGGGTCCTGGTATCAAGCCCCACATCAGGCACTCTGCTCAGCAGGGAACCTGCTTCCCTCTCTCTCTCTCCCTCTCTGGCTACCTGTGATCTCTCTGTCAAATGGATAAGTAAAATCTTAAAAAATTATATTTTATTTATTTATTTGTCAGAGAGATAGAACACGAGCAGGGGGAGCAGCAGGCAAAAGGAGAAGCAGGTAGAGGGAGAAGCAGGCTTTCCACTGAACAGGGAGCCTGATGCAGGACTCTATCCCAGGACCCTGGAATATTGACCTGAGCAGAAGGCAGATGCTTAATATAACTAAGCTACCCAGGTGTCCCATCATTGTGGTTTTGATATATATTTGTCTAATGATTAGTGATATTGAACATCTTTTCAAGTGCTTCTTGACCATTTATATATATGTCTGCTTTGGAAAAATGTCCATTCAATTCCTTTGCTCATTTTTATTTTTATTTTCTTTTTTAAAGATTTTATTTATTTATCTGAGAAAGAGAGAGAGAGAGAGCATGTGCAGGGGGAGAAACAGAGGGGGAGGGAGAGAGAATCTTAAGCAGACTCCATGCTGAGCATGGAGCCCTGAGCCAAAACCAAGAGTTGGACACTTAACTGACTGAGTCACCCAGGTGCCCCCAAGATTTTTATTATTAAATTATCTCTGCACCCAGCGTGGGGCTCAAACTCATGACCCCAACATCAAAAGTTGCAAGCTCCACTGGCTGAACCAGCCAGGTACCCCCATTTGCTCATTTTTAAATTGGGGTTTGGTTGAATTGTAAGAGTTCTTTATATATTCTGAATATTAACTTCTTATCAGGTTCATGATTTGCAAGTATTTTCTCTCATCCCTTGGTTGTCTTTCCACCCAGTTGTTTGTGTCCTTTGATGCACAGAAATTTTAAATTTTGAGGTAGTCTAATTTATCTATTTTTACTTTGTTTTTTGTGTGTTCAGCATCATTTATAAGAAATCACCGAAACACCAAGTGTCAAGAAACTTTCCCTTTATATTTTCTTCCCAGAGTTTTATCATTTTAATTCTTACATTGAGCTCTCTGACTCCTTTTGCTTTAATTTCTATGAGTGGCAGCAGGTAAGGGTTCAACTTTATTCTTTGGTATGTGGTTTCCAGTTTTACCAACACCATTTGTTGAAAAGACTGTCTCTTCTCCATTGATTGGTCTTGGCACCCTTGTCAGAATCATGTAGACATATAAAACATATATGTTTATCTGGGCTTGCCAGATCTTTTGATGTTTCAGAATAAAGTAGAAATTCAGAATTTCATGTTTAATAATATTTTTAAGTATAAGAATGTAAATGGAAAAAAATTTAAAAGGGAAGTACCACAGAGCAAAGTACCTTGTTCAGACCATTGGGTACTAGCTTGTTGCTTAAAAAAATATTATCTTTTATTTCTTTGGTTTTGTTTTGAAGAGACTAGAAATGGATGGGTAAATGCACAAGCAAGCACACACACATGTTTCAGCAAGCTTGTGTTCTAGAAAAGAATGTTCTTTTCTCCTGGGTTAAAATTAAACAAAGTTAAACATATTTTTGTGGAGAAGTGTTAGTATGGGAAAATGGGGCCTTTTTTTTTTTTTTTTTTTTTTTTGAGGGACAAAGCAGGAAGTAAAAAGGGATTCTGAAGTCATTTCTCTTTTACAAAGGTAGGCAACTTTGCTCATGGAAAATTTCCATATTCTCACCATAGGACCTATTTCTTTGAGGCCATGAAGACGGGAAAGAGAGAAGAAGAACGCTAATATTTATAATTGGTGACAAGTGTATACCAAGTGTTGTACAAATTTTATTGTTTTACAGAAGTTTCCCTACAGATTGACTTTTATTGTTTCCACTAAAAAGAAAAAGAACACCCTTAAAGTTAAGAGAAAGTAGAAAGCTTATCTTAGGTCACAAAGTAAGTGAATGCCAGAACCAGAATTTAGACACAGGTCAGACCTCCTCCAAAATTGCACCATCATGTCAGGTTATGTTATCTTTAAATAAAAGTCTTGCAGCTTCTGAGATTGGCAGCCAGGAGCCTGAGTGAAAGAGAAAAGATAGTGCTTCTTCATTAGCCCATTAAAAAAAATTAACTAGATTAAAAGTAAATAAAATGTAGGAGCAGATCAAGAGAAACTTAACCTTCCTGGCTTTATAATGTGTTACTACCTTAATATATGCCTGAAATCCATCAATTTATGCAAATATCCTTACCCTATAATTAGAGTTTTTTTCCTTTTAACTAAATTTTTAAAATGTGGGCACTTAGTAAGTGATGACAATTATTATTCTCTATTATAATAATGAAAAATCTGAATAGCCATAATTAGTGGAAGCAGCAGTTTTTTTCACTACTACCTTTGAGTATCCAAACTGAGTTTTGAATGCTTATATATGAAGCTTTGAAATCTGCAAATCCTTTCTTAGGACAACAAGCCACATATGCTTATTTGAGGATTCTAAAAGCAGTGGATAACCTGACCTGGAAAGGACCCCTGAGAGCCCCAGTTCTCTGATTTTACTTACTGTTAAACCAAGGTTAAGTATGCTCTTCGGGTCCAGAGCTAAGACCAGCAGTGGGATCTTTTCACTCTTAATGCAGAGCTTGTTCCGATATCTTTCTGTTTATTAGCTTTAGAGTCTTGGAATTCATAATGGTACCCAATGACGTCTGCAGACGGAGTAAATATTCTACAAGTCTGTTTCTTCTTCCCTAAGTGTATTTAGATGTTGCTGTGATTTTAATGTTCCCTGAACCATCCAGCAGCTTACTGCCACTCACATGAGCCAAGAATGGGGCTAACTGTTCATGATACAGCCATGCCCTTAGTGACAAACCCATGTCCTCCTGGAACTTATGAGACTGACACTAAGTGGTTAAAGAAGTAAAGCTTGCTTAACGTATAGATGGTGAAACATCCTACGGAGAAAAATAAAACGGGGTGAGGACAGAAGTTTGGTCAGTGGAGTTGGCTTGTTTATGCTGAAAGGTATGAGGAAGAGCTCACTCATATGAATAGGTACTTTTTGAGACACGCTAGGAGAGACAGAGCCAGCTGTGGAGCTACTAGGGAAAGAGAATTAAAGGCGAAAGAAAGACAGCATAAAGATGCCACTGTGCCTGGAATGAAGTGAAACAGGGGAGGGTTAACATGACATCAAAAGCGTATATTGGTGCCAGATCATGCTGGACTTTTTAGGTCAGTTTATTTATTTTTATTTTTTTATTATATTACGTTAGTCAACATATAGTATGTCATTAATGTCTGACTTTTTATCTGAGCGGGATGGGAAACCATTGGAGGGTTCTGAATAGAGGAGTAACATGATCTGGCTTGTGTTCTGATACCATGACTCTGGCTTCTGGGGACAAAAGGCTCTGGGTGGGATGTGGAGGCATGGCGACCGGTGTGGGAGCTCCTGCAGCAATCAGGGAAGAGAGGAGGGCGGCTGTGCTGCTGGAGGGGCAGCAGCAGATGAAGGAGCCAGTTTCTGCTTCTGTTTTGGAGGCAGAGATGTGGAATGTGAGTGGGAAGCAGGATTGAGACTTACTTTAACTACTGAACAGCTGGGAGGATGGAGATCCCATTTTCCAAATGGGGAAGAACAGGGGAGAATGTTTGGGGAGAGATGAGGATCAGTAAAAGGAGGTGCTTGCTTTTGAGCATGTTTAGTTTGAGACTCCAGGGAGATGTTCAAGCTGAGTGTCAGGTGGGCCACTGAAAAGAGGAGTCTGCGTGTTAGGCAAGTGGTCTGGGATGGAGATATAAATTGACACCAGTTGAAAATGTTATTGAGCTCCTTGCAAATAAGTTGCAGACATGAAACTCCTTTACCTTAAGTATGTCTGTATGTATTTCCTAACAATAAGGACATTCCTTATATAACCACAGTACAATGATCAATACTATTTTCTAGTTTACAATATTAACTACTTTACAAATCTTATTCAAACTTTATCAGTGGTCTTGGTAATGTCCTTGATAGTGCGTGCACACACACACACATAAAGTCACAAAGTCCAGAGATCATCTTATCACTATCAAGCATTACACACATGCACACACAATGCATTGCATTTTATATATATATAATTTTTATTATATTAACAATTATTTATTACACAATATAATATATTAATATACATTATATTAATAATATATAATATAACATATATATATATATAATTTTTATATACGTTATATAAAATTTCACAATTCCAGTTGGGACTATATATTAACCACTAGGGATTCTTGATGAAAGGTACACAGAAGTTTTTTTTTTTTTTAACTATACTTAAGCCTTTTCAATGAATTTGAAATTATTTCAAAATAAAAAAATTATAGGGTGCCTGGGTGGCTCAGTGGGTTGGGCCTCTGCCTTCAGCTCAGGTCATGATTTCAGGGTCCTGGGATCAAACCCCACATCGGGCTCTCTGCTCAGCAGGGAGCCTGCTCCCCACCCCCAAACCTGTCTCTCTGCCTACTTGTGATCTCTATCAAAAAAAATTATAAAAATGTGTTACTGTATACATTTTTGTTTTAAAAAATTTTTAATTCTGCATTTCCCTGACTGTCTTGGTTAGTGTGGGCTGCTATAACAACACATCATAGTACTGGCTGGCTTAAACAGTAGACCTTTACTTTTCGTGGTTCCGGAGGCTACAAAATTCAGTATCAAGATGCCACAGATTTGGTTCCTGGTCAGGGCTTTCTTCCTGGCTTGTGGATGGCCACCTTCCTGCAGTATCCTCATATGGTAGAGAGAGGAAGAGAGGGAGCTTGGTTTCTCTTCTTATAAGGACACTAATCCCATTGTGGAACCTCATACTAATGGTCTCATTTAAACTTAATTACCTCACAAAGGCTGCACCTCCAGATATCACCACCCTGGGAATTAGGGCTTCAATAAATGGATTATGGTGGGGGGGGGAGGCACAAAATTTAGTACATCACACTGACAAATGTTATTAAATGGAATTATATATGGAAATACATGTATATATCATATATATGCATATATACATAAGACTATATTGTAGACTGTATTTGTTAAAAAAAATTTTTTTGGGTGTAGTTGAGACAGTATTACATTAATGTCAAGTATACAATGTAGTGATTCAACTTCTCTATATGTTATGCTATATTCCCCATCTGTCACCATACAACATAGAGACTACAGTTAAATAATCTGTATTATAAATTGAGGATGTTTTCTAGAATATTATAATTGATATGTAAGTATTAATTCTATGGAAGAAAAATCACATGATCAATGTTGAAAATCTTGGCCTATTTTCAGCCTTCATCCCGCAATACTATCATATCACCAAACAAAACCTTTTGTCTTCCTTTTGTTAAATAAACTTCATAATAGTAGGAATCTTGTTTTTTTGTCCCTCATTTTATCCACTCTGCCTCAAACAGTGTTCAGTATCTAATGTGATCTCAAAAATATGTTGCAGGATTGAATAAGAAAATGCAGATCCTTCATACATTTATTGCTATGTGCTCCCTGCCCAGTAATGTGTCCATATACTTTAACATGTTGAAAATCATTGTTCTAGAGGGAAGAAATGGACTATGAAATGATAAGACCGAGGGAAAGCATAACAGGCATTTCCTAGGGTCTTTGTGAGGTGTGGATGTGGTGATAACATAAACTGGACACCTAGAGTGAGATTGGTAGATGGAAGGTGCCCAGTAGCTATCCTGGTATCCCATTTCTCCTGCCCACCCCCTCTTTCTCCTCATAGAATCTGCCTTGGGAATGTGTCTCAAAGAAAGGCAAGTAAATGTTGGGCAGATAAATTTGGGAAATTGTCCAGTTTTCTAAAACTCTCCACCACTTCCATGATCTACTGAGAACAGACTTGGATAAAGTTTGTTACAGCCACCTTATTGTAGGGCCCCGGCATGGACTTGGGCCCTGTCCTTCCCTCTGTCAAAATATGTCAAAAATCCTGTGGAGACTTTCCCTCCACAGGTTTTTCAATAGCCAACAGTTAAAAGATGAGTCAAATAATTAAGACAGCTCTATTTGACATAACCAAGAAACATTGCTCTGGGAGCTAGGGAAAAGATAGTATAGCTACCCTTTTATAGGGAACATCTACTGAATTATAAATGAATGAGTGAATAGCAAAGGGAGAAGTCAGAACTTAATACTAAATGTTGACTCCCTATTAGGCATGTTGCTAGATGCTGTGAGAAATGCAGTAGTGAAATGGGATGTTACAGCCAAGTGGACAGAAAAGACAATTACTAAAAATGAAAGATGGGTAAGGGTGGAATGAGTGATGGGAAATTTGGGAATGGATTGGAGGAGCTGATGGGAGAGGGGTGGTTTCAGGAAGGACCTGGCATGCTAAGTGTGTCCAAGGAATGAGGAGAATTTTGCAAGAGGAATCCTAGGAAAGTACAGCAGTGTAGTCTGCGGGTTAAGAATTACAACGGTGGAGTCAGCAACCCTTAGTTCCACATGGACTCTACCATATTCTTAGCTGTCTGAGACAAGTCTCTAGCTTCCTTGTCCACACAATGGAGAAGATGGTGGTTTACACCAGGCTGGTTGCAAAGAGTAAGTGAGGCGACGTACCTATGAGACTTAGCCCAGACGTCAGACCCAGTTACTGCTCAATAAATGTCAGCCACTCTTGTTATTGTAATTGTTTTTATTTTCCCATTTTAACAAGGGGTAAATTTTTGTGCAGAGCCACAAGTCCAGAGGCACCAGGCAGGTCTTGGAATGTCAAGGAGCCCCATGTAGATTAGAGCATGGAAGAGGTTAAATTCTGCCCCGTAGAGAAAGTATAGAGAAGGGGACACCCCCTTAGGGTGTACTGACACTGCTCTAGAGGCTGGGAGCTTTGGAGGCACAGCTGCAGTCCTTCCTTGTAAGCACTGTTTGGTGAGGGTCAGGCAACAACCTGTCACCTTCTAAATGCAAGGATGACCGTGACTGGGTTCTGTAAAAGGGCTGCAGATACATCGTGAGAGAATGGAAGTGGGAATGATAAGTTTCACGTTCAAGTTCTCAAAAGAGGTGATAGTAACTATGCATCTTAAAAAACAGAGTGTTTAAAAAAAAAGTGGATCAAGAGCTGTTTTGGATTCTAGAAGTGCCACCACTTTCCTGGCTCTGACATCTGGGTGAATTGCTTCACCTCTGTAAGCCTTCACTTTTTAATCTATTAAATAGGGATAATATGGTACCTATTGCTTAGAGCTATTGTGGAGTTTATGGAGGATAATCCATGTAAAGGAGCTTATTTGGCACAATGCCAGGCAACTGATTCAATAAGTCACTTGTATTTATTATTATTATTTCAAGCCTATTTTATAGGGCACAAAGCACTTTGTTGTAGATTCTCTCACTTGATCCTCATAACATCCCTGTAACATGGGCAAGATAAACAACTCTCCTTCCCCTTTAATTAATGAGGAGGCTGGAGATGGAAGAGATGAATTGATCAAATCACAAACAACTGGTTCATGTCCGAGTCATGATTCAAACCCAAATCTAATGCTGCTAGTACATTTCCTTTCATTACTGTCCGGTGATAGCCACATCATCATCAGAAGATGTAATCATTGTATTGGCTTTAAAATTGTGGTTTCTTTATAACTTCAGAGCTTCTTTGGTTCAAATGAAACCTTGTAGGAGCCCCTAACTTCCATAAAGTAAATAGAGCTGCTCTATTTAAAAACCCAAGACTGTAAGATTCTTTCCTGTTCTCTCCCCTCAACAGTCCTTATGGAGCCCAACTTGGGAGAAAAATAAACAGAGCTGAAGGGAAGATCTGGACTTGTGGGGAGCAGCCCAGACAAGGGCTTGGCACCCTGAGTTCATGGTCTTTCACATGCTCTTGAAGAGTTCCATCCTTGGCTGGAGCTTTCACGAGGCCATGTGGCGCTGTGGTTTAAGTGCGGACGTCTGCACACGGACTGTGTGCCCGTGGGGCTCACTAACTGTGGGACCCTGGATGTGCTTCTTAAGTGCCCTTCTCCTTGATTTCCTCATCCACCACGTGCAGGGAGTAATAACATCTACCTCTTGGACTGTTGTAAGAGCTGAATCTGAAAATGAGCAAAGCATTAGAGAATGTATGTGGCATGTAGTAAGTACTCAGTAATCATTTATTTTAAATAATTTCATCTTTCTGGGTTTCACTCTTCTGAAGAAGAGTAAGAATTTAGCAAGAGAGCTTTTTTCAGACTTACATGGGCTAATGCATACAAAGTGCCTAGCACAGTGCCTGGCACATAACGGTGACTAAATAGGGGTTTCTCCTTGTGATCCCGTCTCTGAATCTCTGTAAAACCAAGTCCTTTCTCTATAAAAGCAAGTCTTCTCTTCTCTTGTGTTTCTGGCTTCTTTTTCTCACTGCCCTCCTCCCCACTATCCCTGCTCACACACGAAGGACCTTTCCTGTTTCTGATGTCAGTCCCTAGACCCTTTCCACAGGAAAGACTCATGTCCTCCAATTAGACCAATACCAATTGACCTGGGGCCTTCGGCAATCCTGGTGCCTTCCACATTAATTTGACATCTGCACTTCACCTTGAAAATATGCTAATTGCAACAGGGATCTGAAGACTGCACGAAACATGGGTTTGCAAGAGTCTATGGTATGCTAGGAATAATTGCAAATTTAATTCCCTTTGAGAAGATGTACAAAAACCTGACCACTTCCATTAGCCCCGAAGAAATTAGAATCTCTGAAATCAAGTGAAAAGAGCCAAAGGAAAGGACAAAATATTTCATTTGGAAGGAAAAAAACTTTCCAAACTTTATTACTGAAAGTCTCCCAGAAAAAAACTTTAGTTCAGAACCAGTGTTTTTCAGTCTATCCATTTCCATTAGGCAATTCATTTTTCAGAATTAATATTCCGAAAAAACCTGGCCTAATTTTATTTTTCGAAGACAACTTTATTTTTTCCATTATTTTATTTTATTTTATTAAAAAGATTTTATTTATTTATTTGACACAGAGAAAGAGATCATAAGTAGGCAGAGAGGCAAGCAGAGAGAGAAAGGGGGAAGCAGACTCCCTGCTGAGCAGAGAGCCCGATGCAGGGCTCGATCCCGGGACCCTGAGATCATGACCTGAGCCGGAGGCAGAGGCTTTAACCCACTGAGCCACCCAGGCGCCCCTTTCCATTATTTTAAAAATTTTAAAATTCAATTAATTTACATAGAGTGTATTATTAGTAGAGTTCAGTGATTCATTGGTCTTACATAATACCGGTGCTCATTCCATCCTGTGCCCTCCTTAATGCTTGTCACCCTCTTACCTACCCCCAGCAACCCTCAGTTTGTTTCCTATGATTAAGAGACAGAGACAACTTTAATTTAGACAGTAAGAAGATTAAAAAAGTGGTAAACAAAGGTCATAGTGCTTCAATATGATGAGAGGAGCACTGATTTTAGCAAAGTATGCACTTTGATTGTGTAGGAAAAAATACAATCTTGGATTTAAAAAACAACTTGATATAGGTGTATTTCATGTATCATAAAATTCAGACATTTCAAGAGTTCCATTTAGCGATTTTTAGTTACTTTACCCCAAAATGCAGCCATCATCTTAAATCAGTTCTACAACATTTTACAGTCACCCAGCAAGATTCTTCCTGTGCACTTAATTTTTTTTTTTTAGATTTTATTTATTTAACAAATTGAGAGAGAGATCACAAGTAGGCAGAGAAGCTGGGAGAGAGAAAGGAGGGAAGCAGGCTCCCTGCTGAGCTCTCAGAGAGCCAAACAGAATTATACAGTATGTAGTCTCTGGTGTATGGCTTCTTTCATTCAGTGTGTGTGTGTGTGTGTGTGTGTGTGTGTGTGTGTGTGTGTGTGTTTTAAGATTTTATTTATTTATTTGAGGGAGAGAGCAGTTGCAGAGGGGAGGAGCAGAAGGAGAGGGAGAAGCAGATTTCCCACTGAGCAGGGAGACTGATTTGGGACTTGATTCTAGGACCCGGGGATCATGACCTGAGCTGAAGGCAGACACTTAGCTGACTGAGCCACCCAGGTGCCCCTCATTCAGCATGTTTTTGAGGTTCATCCATGGTATGGCAGATGTCAATGTTCGTCCCTTTTTATTGCTGAGTAGTATCTCATTGTATTGACTGATCACATTTTGTCTATTCATATGCTAGTTGATGGACATTTAGGTCACTTTAAGTTTTTGCCTATTGTGATGTAATTTTATTCTCACAAGACAAAACACATTAACAGTCTGGTCTTCTGTCAGCCATTGTCTCCTAAGCCCAGACAACACAGTAAGTTTTGGAATGGAGTAGAAACACATCACCCATTATTACCAGTGGCTCCTGAGGCATCTGTCTGTCTTCCTCATCTTTTTTTGTGCAACTCTGTTTACCATTCTGTTCCAGAATATGAGCAACACTTTCTGTAGTTTTGGAGCCTAATTTAGGTCCATAACTCAAGAACATAGGTTATTTTATTAGGCAGTGAAGAAGGGGGACTGCTAAATGTTCCATGGTGTACATTGGAGAATTACACTTCCAGGTCAAATTCCCCACTCACATTTTGCAAAATCCCCTATCTGTTAGAATTTCCTTCTCAGCCCAGTTGAAGCAATATATCAAAAGTGAGCAGGTGAGTGACTCCCCTCTTAAAATTATACATTCTGTCCATTCTTACCCATATTTTTAATATAAATGTGAAGCTATCATGAAAAGTGTTAAGAACTCAGCTGGTTGTACTTTCATGGTTTATGCTTTGCTGAAACAAGATTATCCATCTTGCCCAGGATGGCTTCAGAATAGTATTTAGAAATTTCAGATGGCTCCAGAGGATCTCAGGCAGGATAGAGAAAGAGAGAGAGAGAAAGAGAAAGAGAGACAGTCAGTCAGACAGACAGACAGACATCAGTGTCAAAGAAAAAGAAAATGGAAAATAGTATCTCCAGATTTTTTTCATTTCACAGCCTGATTTGATAGAATCCATTCATTTCTGAGCAGCCAACCTTTTACCAAGAACCTATTGCATGTAGAATCCTGAACTATTAGCTGGCGATGCAAAGATAAAAATGACCATCCATTTGATCACTCGTATTTACTGAGTGACAATTTTGTTCGAGGTACGGTAGGTTCTAGGCATGCAGAAGTGAAAACCAAGTTGGTGCTGCTACTGTGAAGCTAGCAGCCATTTCGTTGTAAAGATACAGAAAGCAAAGAGAGAAATGCACAAAATATTGTATATAATGATACATGCTGGAAAGAGATAAAGAAGCCAGGATGTTGAGAGGGGTATAATGAGAAGGTATTTTAGACCTCTGAGGAGGGGGGCATTTTAGCTGAGTCTTTAGCTGAGATCAAAGGAGTGAGGGAAAGTGTTGCAATCAGAGGCAACAGGAAAGGCTCAGAGGGAAAGGGAAAAGCTTGGTTCTCCGCCATGTGGAAGACAGACATAGTGCCATGTTTAGATGATCTGTTTCTGGAAGTACCGTGAGTGAAGTGTACACAGATACTATGTAGACAAGAGCAAGTGGCTCAGCACAGTCTTTCACATGTAGAAATAGAAAAATGAGAATTTAAAGACTGAATGGATGAATGAATAGATTACAAGATGAATGAATACATTACAAAATGAACAGATGGACAGATGACTGACTGGTGGACTGACAGAATGCACGAGTGTATAAATGGAAAGAGACCCATTTGGATAGGTGGAAAGAAGAGACTTTGTAGTACAAGTTTTGTAGTTCAGGGATTGTGTGAGAGAGGACATATAGGACAAATGGGGTGGAAGGGAGACCGAAGGCTGAGAATATTTTCCAGCCTCACATTTTTTTTTTTTTTTCTCTTAGGGGCTAGCCCTGAGTGGCTTCTTGCATCCTAATTTGAGGAGCTCTTCCCCACACAATCTAGGCATAAAATGAGAGCATCCTCCACTTCTGTGACAGCTGCCTGGCGAGCAAAGGAAAATTAATTAAGTGGCACGAATGGCCTGCAGGTCAGATTTTCCACATAAATGGTGCATAAAACAGTTGTGTCTTTAAAAATTGGATTCATCTTGAGAAAGTAGGGGAGGCAGGATGTGTGAGCCTAGAATAATTCAAAGAAAGTGATCTTTATCAGCGTAGCTATTTATACCTAAATATACCCACAGGCATACACATAGATTTAGAACAAGACTTTGTGTTATATTAGCAAGAAAGACAGTAGATATTATGTCCAGGGCTGCCAGATTGCATAGCTCTGGATTGTGACTTCCTCGTGTGTTATGCTATGTGCCAGTCCTGACAGCCGTATGCATTATGTGGTAGCCATCAGGGGCGGAGACCGCATAGACCGTTGCTATTAAACAATCACCTACACAACTCACAGCTGGCCAATTTCCAAAGTGATGGATTCTCTGTACATCTAGGCAATAAACAAGGGTGGTCCTGGAAGCCCGAACGTTTTGGTTTCCCTCCAGAATTCTTTACTTTTATTCCAGGAGGAAACGAATACATTCCATCAACGCAGGAACCCCAGAGAGCAAATGCAGTTTCCCACAGCACAAACAATAACTCCAGAAAAGACCCTTCAGCTTCCCACTTGTGGCCAGCAAAATCCTTTTCTGATAGTATTAATAAAAGTGGCAGGTGGAACATTTGCTCAGTGGCAAAGTGAGATACTCCTGGATCTCACCTTTATTTAAATGATTCTCCTGTATTTTATCTTTTCAGATCAAAATGAAATTAATATACTTCGAGGCCACAGGAAGACAGTCACCATAACAGACCATAGCCCCAAATGGCATTTATGAATTCCCGGTAAGCAGAAAGTAGTTGCTCAGCACAGGGTAGAGGCTTCTGGGTAGCCTGGGCCAATGCCTGGTCTTGAGTGAGAAGGGATGGGGGTGGGAAGTGAGGTTCTACCGATTTGCTTGTTCATGGCTCTCTAAACTTTAGAAAGTTCCTTTCCTTTCTCCCCTGTTTCACTCCCTCACCTTAGGACTTCTGGGCTTTCAGAGCTTAGTAAGGGATCTCTTCCTGTGTGGAGAATTCCTGGGTCATCTCTTGGTCAGAACTGGGGTCCCTCTTCCTTCCATTGGGAATATCCTGCACGGATCACTATTGTGTCTCATGTCAAAAACTTTATTTTGTTAGTCTCCCATCTAGGCTGTTGTGATGCTCACAGCTGGGGTCTGATTTCATTGATTATTTCCCCCCTTTAGACCTGTCCACATCACAGGTGCTCTGTGAATTAACAAATGTGTAGGGACCCCAAGAAATGCCTTCCCTTTCTGGAATTTGTACTGACTCAAACCTTTTTCTTGTGTCCCCATTCTCATTCAATCTACACAGATTTAACTGTGCATTTGGTGTTTCTTCTGATTTCCTGATTTTTACCAAGTATTTTTAGGCAGAGACTCTATGCGCCTTGCATGGATTCCTGTAGCAGCTGGCCTGGTCTCCGAAAAAGGCTTGCAGATCAATGTTCCCAAAACCCTTATTTTTCCTTTGCTCTGAACAAAAGCAAGCCAAATAAGCAAAAATTTAAGTTTCTTTCTGTTGCCTTCAAGAGAACACTTAAGCTTCATAGACTGGGCATTGGGTCAAAACCTCTGTGTCACCTAACTAGCCCCCTAACCTGTTAGCTGTGTGAGGCTTGCATGAGCAATTTGTTTTCTCTGGGTCTTAGTTTTCCCATCTTAAAAATAGGGGTAAATGGGATGCCTGGGTTAAAGCCTCTGCCTTCAGCTCAGGTCATGATCCCAGGGTCCTGGGATTGAGCCCCGCATCCGGCTCTCTGCTCAGCAAGGAGCCTGCTTCCACGTCTCTCTCTCTCTCTCTCTGTCTGCCTCTCTGCCTACTTGTGATCTCTGCCTGTCAAATAAATAAATAAATAATCTTTATTAAAAAAAAATGGGGGTAATGATAGTAACTGTTTTTCAGATCCCTTGAGACAATGCATGAAATGAACAGAGTGCTTGGCTTGTGAAAATACCTAACATGTATTCCTTGATTTCATTTTTTATTCTTTCCTTCCTTGCTCTCTCCCTCTCATCTTACTTCTTTCCTACTGTCTCTCCTAATTTTAATTAATGAATTCATCTATTCTTTCATTTCGCAGTGACGGATTAGAGGATCCATGTATCAGAGAATTTTCCATCATTTTGAGAAATCGAAACACCCTTTCCCCTCGGAAATTCAGTGCTTTGGTAGGATCAAGTATTTGTGCTCTTGTTAACTATTGTGGTACCTGTGCAGAGAAAACTATAGACCCAGGTAGGACTACTGAACTAAAAAGGACGGCAGATTTCCCCCGGGTATCAGAAACAGGTTTCCTGGGAAGAAATCTTTGGTCTTGGTCCTCAGGGAGGATGCTCGGACTTCAAAGGACCCACGCTTTTGCAGGATGAGTTAGCAATATCGGCTTTGTCATTTCTGTCTCCACAGGGTGGGTTCATTCCCAAGCCCAGCATGTGCCATTTCATGCAAATGATCTTGCTGCCACGTTTCGGGGGTCCATTGTTTTATGTCAAACAGTATCTTCTCTTCATATTTCTTTCAGTCCTTTACTCCACAGGCCTGAACATTGTGCCCAGCACTAGGGGCTAACGACTGATGAGACACATTTCTCTCAAGGGAGACAAATGAGGGGGAAGGTTGTAATGACCTTGATGTACCAATCCACCCAAGAAGTCCTTCCCACACCAGCTGACTCCCTCTGCCAAAATAGCACCTTCACATGGCCAACCACCCACAATTCCCAACAACTTAAAAATCATTAAGTATTAATTATATTTTAGTTCTAACACGAATGAAGAGGTATTATGGTTTTCCTTTTATCGTTTTCCATGGCAGTATCGCCTGGGTCTCCTCCTGAATCTCTGTGTATGAGCAGGATCCCAGCACAGGCCTGACGGGCCGGACGAGTACATGGACATGGAGCCATGTCTCTGGAGCCGGGAAGACCCTAGTTCAAAACCAGTCCTGAAGCATGTGCTTCTGGACCAGCTACTGAGTCTAATGTACAGAACATGTAAAATGGGTCTACAGTGGGGAACTTGGAATGCTGTGAGTAAACGAGCTAAGGTATGCTCAGCCCACGGTGACTGCACAGTAATTCCTCACTTGGTGGAATCTCCTCTTCTTCTTACAGCTTGCTTCTGGGACAGCCATGCAGGGGCTCCACTTTAAATGGTTGTGGCCCTTATCCAGGGTATTGCTGCTGTCACTGTTAGGGTAGGAATTGAATGCTTTCACCTCTCACCAGCCCTGATTTCACCCCTGGGGACTCCACACAGACAGCTGTGGATTCCTGGAAAAGGTGTAAAGGTAGAGCCAAGAGAAGACACAGAATAGTTTTCTCACTGTCACTGTCACACCAGCTCCACGTTCAGACAGCTTGCCTTCTGCAGAGCTCTGTGGAGGCTGCTTCATGAGACCCTCCGTCTTCATCCCTGGACGTAGGATGAGTTGAATGTGATAAACATCTCCTAGGACGCCTTTAGCTTGGTTGTGCAAAACCTGTTGAGTCCTGATGGCCTGGAACTTCCATTTTTTTTTTTTTTTTAGAGAGAGAGTACACGTGCCTGTTGGGGGACAGCACAGAGGATGAAGGAGAGAGAGGATCTTAAGCAGACTCCACGCTCGGTGTGGATGTGACGCAGGCACAATCTCATGACCCTGAGATCATGACCTGAGCTGAAATCAAGAGTTGGATGCTTAACTGACTGAGCCCCCATGGTTCCCCTGGGACTTCTTGATCACTTAAAAATTAAAAAAAAAATTATTCTTTCTGTTCCTCTCTATTGCCTCTCTTCATTAAAAATGAAACTATCTCTTAAAATAAAAAAAGGCAGTCTGTTAAGTTTGGGGCATAATTTGAGAGAGGGAGAGAAAGAGAGAGAGAGAGAGAGAGAGTGTGTGTGTCTATGCTAATGTGCTTATTTTGGATGACTACCTGGGACATGGGGCTGACACGTACATTCGAAGTGATGGATCTGGTCTAACACATGTGGTGGCTGTGTCTTGGGTGTGTGAATGTGGACAAGGTGTATGCAAATGGCATGTGTGTTGGGTATGCATGTGTGGAGGGTGTGTGTGTATGTGAATATAGTATTGTGACTGTGAGTATTCCGGTGGTATACATTGTGTGTTGTCGTGGGGGAGTGCGCCATATGTATGTAGTTTTGATAGACTTGTGGGGTTGTGAGTATGAATATATATCTCTGTGCACCATGCATTGCTCAAATGCTATAGAATTATAGCTCAGAATAGTCCCCATAAACAAAAGCATTTGGCCTCCGTGATTGCAGCTGTGTGAAAATTGGCTGCATACTCCGTCAGGGCGTGCTGGAGGGCTGCTGGAGGTGGAGCCTTGGGGAGAATTGCCACAACTGTCTGGAGGCATGTGACATGACTCACCTTTGTGGATTGAAACACTCCTGAGATCTTATTGTTTCACATTAATCACAGCCTTAACTCTGCTTTTTTGACTTGGTTTTTTCACACCCTAAGAATAGAACCAACAGGATCCCAGTTTAGCCTTTATATTGACTCACATGCCCTGACTTTCATACTTCCCAAGGACAGTTAGAGTGTTGGCAGCAGTTAAAGATGTCTTTGAAACACCCCCCAACCCAATTTAAATGTATTTTCTCAGGAATAACGTCTTGTTAATTTGAGCATCGGTTTCTGCTCACACTACCTCCATAGCTTTGTACTGGGCCCACCATGACATGCTTCATGTATTAGTAGAGAGGTCATCGCTATGGGATGTTCCTGTAATTCTCCTTCAGCGGCCCTTTGCCCACAGCATCAGCTCTGTGCCTGGAGTGACTGTATGTAGTGTATGCTCCAAGTGATCCTTTTCTTTGACTACCATGATGATGGAGGAGGAATCCCTTCTCTGTGAGTCTGTCGATCCTCTACCCTAGCCACTGCACACATGGAACATAAATGCAAACACATAGTGGGCACGAGGTCTTCTCCAACAGAACGTGGGATTCCTGAGGACCAGACAGAGGTGCCTCTGTCTCTGGTTCCTGAGTGCTGTATAGTCTCTGGTTTAGAAGAGGAAGTAATGGACTCAGGAAAGGAGGGAAGAAGAAAAGAAGGAAGGAAGCATTTAATATAAAAATAGCCTGAGGCACCTGGGTGGCTTCGTTGGTTGAGTGTCTGACTCTTGATTTTGGCACAGGTCATTATCTCAGAGTCGTGAGATCGAGTCCCGCACGGGGCTCTTTCCTCAAGGTAGCGTCTCTTGGGATTCTCTCTCTCTGTTCTTCCTCCCACTCACGTGTGTGCTCTCGTTCTCTCTCAAAACAACAACAACAACAACAAACCAACAAAAAAAGTAACCTTCACAAATATGTCTTCTCAGTGCCAGTCACTCTTCTAGGTGCCTCATGTTGTTACCTCACTGAATTTGTTTCTCAACCTTCTAGAGTCAGTTCTATCACTCACTCCAGGTTACAGATGAGAAAGCAGAGACAGAAATGACGATGACTTGCCCAGCATCGCTCAGCTTACAGATGAGCCAAACTCAGCTCAGGCAGTGCGACTCTAGAGGCCGAACTTTGATCAGCTCTCATGTTGCATATTTTGGCCTTGTGCTGTGTCCAGTAAGTGTGTATTATCTCTGTGACCTGGGCCAGTCTTGAATTCAATCCATGTTATTGGCCTGAATAGATTTCTTTCCCTTTGTATCTTCCTAGGTCAGTAAAGCTCTTGTTTGATGGCAAATATCATCCATCAAATTTTACCATGCTTAAGCTAAGAGGAAATTACTGTGTCACAATCAGCCGAGTCTAAGTCTAGGACACCCTTCATGCATGACCCAAGTAGGCAGAACCTCATAACATCATCAACAGTCTGTCTTTTCATGCTGAAGTTCTGCTTTCTTCTGTGGGTCATTCATTGTCAGGTGGGTTCTGGGAGCACAATGGAGCAAAGATGGCTCTCAGCAGCTCTAGGGATATATGCTTGGGATTTTGAAATTCCAATGTAAAGTAGAAGACAATTTATTTCCCGATGGCTTCTATGAAAGACTGGTTAGGCTTGGTGCATGCCTACCCTGAACCCGTAAATCACTGGGTAGAATGACTGATGCTGTGCTCTGATCGGCAGAGATGACCTCCTCTGTCCCCCACTGGAATGATAGCTAAGGGGGCTCCTCCCAGGCCACAGGGAGAGGGTGGCCCCACAACATACTGGGCAAGCATGAGTATGTAATGTAGATCCATCATGGTGTTTCTTCTGAACGTTTTCCCTCTCGTCTGCTTCTCTCTCTTTCTTTTTTAAGATTTTATTTTTTATTTTGAGGGAGCGAGAGAGAATGAGAGAGAGTACAAATGGGGTGGGCAGGTAGAGAGGGAGAAGCAGACTCCCCTCTGAGCAAGGAACCTGATGTGGGGCTCGATCCCAGGACCCTGGGATCATGACCTGAGCTGAAGACAGATGCTTAACCAGCTGAGCCATCCAGGTGTTCCTCTTGTCTGCTTCTCTTAACTGATACAAGTGGGTATGAATCCTTTATTCTGAAATAAGTAGCTCTGCACTGTTTCTAACACTCTGGGGTTCAAGACACTCATAGGGGGAGCAAAATATACTCATCAGACCCAGAATCCTCACTTAAGACCAGTTAATGACTCTCTCAGACATAGAGTGGACCATGTCAGTGACATCTTTGCTAAAAACAAAGGCCTATTTGAATTTCAAATACGGATTGTCATTGTAACCCTGGATACAGTCAGAGGGACAGAGAAATTCTAGAGTCAGAGGAAAGGAGACTGCCTTCATAATACCAGACAAGATTATTTAAATTGTTTCAGGAAGGATTATGTTTTTATAACAGCGTTAAGGAGCTTTTATATCATCCTGTATTTGCAAGCAACTGGGGAATCTCACAAAATGACCCCAAATTAGGACTACTCTGGAAGCACTCTAGTTCTCCCTCAGACATTCCAGACACCTGAGGGAGGGTCCTAGAACTCAGGTTTGCCCATCGTTCTCTGGCTCAGTGATTCTGCTTCCCAATGATAGAAAGTTCAAAGTCTTAGCCATAATGAAAGAGCTAGGCTATAACCTTTAGATACAGTAAGCACTGAAAATATTATAGCATATACTTCCTATGTAATAAAAGATGAAAATAATACTAAACTAAAGAAGTTACTATTTTCCCCTGTGATCATTACATATGGATTTTGCATTTGGAATATCAAATTTTCTTTTTCTTTCCTCCCTCCTAAGTGCTAACATGTTTGCCAAGACTCCAATTTGTCTGTTACGTCTGTGCTTCCCAACCTTAAATGTGCATGCTTGTCACATGGGAATCTTACTAAAATCCGTATTCTGATTCTGTAAGTCTGGGGTGGGGTCTGTAGGTTTTTGTTTTATTTAGTTAATTAATTAATTAATTAATTTTGTGTGGACATGTTTTCATTTCTCTTGGGTTTACACTTAAGCAAGGACATGCTGGGTTACATGGTAATTGTATGTTTAACCTTTTGAGAAACGAGCTTCCAAAGCGATTGCACCCCTTTACTATCTAACCAGGATGAAGAGGCAGTACCGAAGGCTAGGGACCTAATCAATACAGACATTGGTAATATGTCAGATCTAGAGTTCAGAATGACAATTCTCAAGGTTCTAGCCGGGCTCGAAAAAGGCATGGAAGATATTAGAGAATAGACCCACACCCCTTATTTTATTTTTTTTTTAATCTCCTTTACTTCCAATCCCACAGCCTAGATGAAGTCCTTTTGATTTTGGGTCTTCTGGTAGTTGGTTATTCCATAACTTGAAGGTATGTGTTTATAACTCTTTTCCTTTATCAACTTAAGACATTATTTATTCCCTTTTATGAAATATGAAAATTTTGTTTACCTCACCTCCCTTTAACCCCAACCTGTTTTCTCTCCAGTGTTTGATAGTTTGATATTGGTTTTGCTATTATTCCTGTTTCGTACTTCCTCCCCTCTAGTTAGCATCCCAAGGCTCCTTTAGGTAGAGTAACAGTGACCCACCCGTCCCCTTCCCTCTGTCTTTATTCCACATCCTGCCTTTCACCCACTACCTTCTTTGGTCTCTAATTTCACTCCTACCTCGCATTTCTAATATTTCCCAGGAGATCCTGGTGCTGCTATTTCATCCAAGAAATAGACCATCCTATCTTTCCAACTTTTTTTTTTTGTTTTTTCTCCCCTCATCATCCTCTACTACATGCCCTAGTTCAGTTTCTGGTTGATCTCGAATATATCAAACCTCAACAGAAGTTTTGCTTGGTTTCCTCCCCTGGCACCTTCTTCCCTCCTCGCCTGTCAGACTCCTGCTTTTATTTTAAGACTAAATCTAATCGTTTTTGGTAAATCCTTTTCTGTTTCCCCTTGGAAAATGGAGTAGTTTCTTGTTTTGTTTCTCTATAAACTATTAGGCTTGTGGAATGGAAAAATCAGGGGGGAGTAAGAACATGATAGCCGTCCTATAGGACTAGAGGACTATCACATGGGTAGGAGTTTGGTTTTGTTTTGTTGGTGGACAAAAAGGAACAAACCTAAAGCCTTGAAATACAGATTTGAATTCTAGCACATTATGAGGAAGAGCTCTTAAATGTTCAGATGTATTCAGTGATGGAAAAGTCATCCTGTTTGAGTAGTAATAAGTGCCCTGTATCTGGAGGTACTCAAGCAGAGTCTGGCGAACTGTCTCTTAGGGGTTCTCCCATGAGGATAAGTTTACTGAACTACTGATAGGGTTCCCAAATGTAGTACTTGTATGACCCCTAAATTTTACCAAACAATTTTTGCAGAGTGAAAAGGGGGAGGGAGTCAAAAAACCTAAGTGGTATAAGTAATTTGAAACATCTTCATAATACCAAAGTAAACACAGATTTATTATGGAACAAAATATGGAATTTGAAGACATTTTTAAGAGGAAAGAAGAAAAACTTCAACCTAATTTCAAACTTGAGATAGGCTTATTCTTGTTATGCCTCCATTTATCTTAGATGCTATTTTCCTTCTGCAAAGCTGCAAGGATGCTTTAGTAAAAGTAGTTTGGGAGAAAAAATATAGTTGGGGAGAAATAGGTTCAACTGGACCAGTGGTCCCCAAATCTGGCTAAGACTTTTCCAAAAGCCTTGGACCTCACACCTGAAAATTCTTAATTTCCAGAGGCTCAGGGATCTGTATTTTATTATACATTCTCAGCTGGGTTTGGTGATTCCCCAGATGTGGGAATTGATGAGTGAGAGAACTCACTTGTTTCCCTAATGGTGCATATAGTCAGGGTGGTCCGTATCAGCTGTTGTAACATGTTACCCCACATATCTGAACACACCAAGACTTTATTTCTTACTCTTAATCCAGTGGGGTGAACAGGGTCAGGAGAGATGGGAATCTGCTCCGTGCAGTTTGGGGACCCAGGGTCACTCTAGTGGTTCTGTGGACCCCCAAACTTCTACTGAATCTCAGGCATTTATTTGGCTAGGGCACAAGGAGAGAATGAGAGTATGAAGAGTCACATGGGAGATTTCAGCAGTGGTCTCCTGGAGCTGGCTCATACTGGTTTGTGAGAACCAATGGCTCAAATTTTAGGAATTTTGTGACTTGGTTTTTAAATATGACTGTTATTCAAAATTAAATTATATACACTTAAAGTTCAGATAATTTATATTAAAAATAAAACTCGGAGTGCCTGGGTGGCTCAGTGGGTTAAAACCTCTGCCTTCGGCTCAGGTCATGATCCCAGGGTCCTGGGATAGAGCCCCACATCCAGCTCTCTGCTCTGCAGGGAGCCTGCTTCCTCCTCTCTCTCTCTGCCTGCCTCTCTGCCTACTTGTGATCTCTGTCTGTCAAATAAATAAATAAATAAATAAATAAAATCTTTAAAAACACCCAACTCATCATTCCCTGATTGTATTATTACATTTTACTAGATATATTATTACTATATTAGATATATTACTATGTATAGTATTTCTATTACTAGACATACCATTTGTATGGCAGAAATACGGTTTAATACATCTTTCCCAGCTTTGGTGACATTTTGTTGGTATTTTGAAATTAGGTGTGGTGGGAGTATTTATACCATAGAAATTGGCAAATACAACAAACCAGGACTCCCCCCTCACCCTCCCCAGTAGATGGTTGTTACATATTTACCAGCATGATACTGGTTTTAGGGCTCTAGGCTTGGAAGTGGTAAATATCACTTCAACGTGTATTCCACTGACCAGGACTCAGTTGTATAGCTTTACCTAGAGGTGCAGGCATGAGGAATCCAGTTTAGTTGTGTTGTGAAGACCATGGATATTGGTAGGCATTTATAGCCTTGTCAAGAAATACGGCTTAGCCGTTGAAATGATTGCTTTCTAGGACATTTCTGAGAAATTACTTTGAATAAATAAATAAATAAACAAACAAACAAACACCTATATATAATGTGTTCATGTATATAGTCACTTAATGAAAATTCATGAATCCCCTCTACAAAACTACATTTGGGGGTATCCTGTGAAGAAAGCTGATGGTAATGCTGAGCTTAAATATGTTAATGTTTTATTTTAATCTATCAAGTACATTTCTTTCCTGAAATTCTCCCCTTCCTGAAGACCTGCAGTTTGATATTGACCTTGTATTTGTAAATCAGGGTATCGTATGTCAGTGAGAACACCTGCCTCAGAGGATAAACATACTTAAACATCTACCTTTTACTCTGATAGGTTTTGAGAGTTCTGCTGATTAGACATAGATATTTAAAACCATAATTTCTAAAAGAGAAGACATCAAAATGAATTATATAATTAATTCTCAACTCAATCATTCATTAAAATGCTAAGAATCTCCACATTGTAGTAAAACTTGAGATCAAACTGACCTGGGTGTCAGATGGTTTGAGTCCGTAATAACATTTAGATACTAAATCCCGGATTGGGATACTTATGTTGTATTTGTATGTTAATTTTTTTCTTAAGGAAGCTATGTATTTATTGAAAATTGTGTGTGCATATTATTTTCTTGAACACATTGTCTTTTAAGGATGTCAGTGAAGGCATAATGAAGTTCTTATTCTCATTAATTTCTTTATTTTTTATTTTACACTTTTATTTCCTTCCATTCTTTTCCTCTGTTTTTATTCTGCTGTTTTCTAAAAAACTCATGTCTTTATTCAAATGCTTCCTTTTTAATTTTTACCCTTTCTTTTTTATTATATCCATTTAAGGCTTTGATCTCCTTATAATTAGTTGCTTTAGAAATAGCTCTTTACTCTTACTAATGAATTAGTTTGTTTTTAAAAAAATTATATATATTTAAGGTATATGTTGTAATGTTTTGACATATACATACATTGTAAATGATTCCTATGGTAAGATTAATTAATATGTCCATCACCTCAAATATTGCCTTTTTTCCCCCAAATATAAGTGAAATCATTTTTTTATGTCTGTCTTATTCTCTAGGTTTATCCATGTTGTTGCAAATAGCAGGATTTCCTTCTTTTTAAAGGCTGAATAATATTGCATTACGTATTTCTCTCACAATTTATTTATCTATTCATATGCATTGGACACTTAGTTTGTTCCTACATCTTGGCTATTGTGAATAATGCTGCAACAAACACAAGAATGCGGGTTATCTCTTCAAGATCCAAACTTCATATCATTTTTTTTTTGGATATGTACCCAGAAGTGGGGTTGCTGGATCATACAGTAGTTCTATTTTTCTTTTTCTTTTTAGGAACTCCTGTACTGTTTTCTACTGTGACTGTAACAATTTACATTATCCACCAATGGTGTGGAGGGGTTTGCTTTTCTCTATATCCTTGTTAACGCTTGTTATCTCCTGTCTTTCTTTCTTTCTTTTTTATTTTTAAGATTTTATTTATTTATTTGACAGAGATCACAAGTAGGCAGAGAGGCAGGCAGAGAGAGAGGAAAGGAAGCAGATTCCCCACTGAGCAGAGAACCCGACGTGGGGCTCGATCCCAGGACCCTGGGATCATGACCTGCACCGAAGGCAGAGGCTTTAACCCACTGAGCCACCCAGGTGCCCCTCTTTCTTTCTTCCTTTCTTTCTTTCTTTCTTTCTTTCTTTCTTTCTTTCTTTCTTTCTTTCTTT
>NC_081573.1:34531989-34619803 GCF_022355385.1 Mustela nigripes
TCTTTTCTGTTTTCTTTTTCTTTTTAAGATTTATTTATTTATTTGAGAGATTTATTTATTTATTTGAGAGAGGGCAGAAGGAAAGAATCTCAAGGAGACCCTCTGCTGAACTTGGGCCTGATGCAGGGCTTGATCCCATGACTGTGAGATCATGACCTGAGCTGAAATCAAGAGTTGGATACTTAACTGACTAGGCCACCCAGGTGACTAATTTTGATAATTGTCATCCGAACAAGTGTGAGATATTTCACTGTGGTTTTGATGTGCATTCCTCTGATGGCTGGTGATGTTGAGCACCTTTTTGTGCACGTGTTGATCATTTGTATTTCTCCTTTGGAAAAATGTCTATTTAGGTATTTTACTCATCTTAAAATTGGACTATTAGGTTTTTTTGCTATTGAGTTGTATGTGTTTTGGGTATTATCCCTTTGTCAATTTCTCCCTTCAAATCTCTAAATATTTGTTTTATACATTTAGGTACTCCGGTGTTGGCACATGTATTTTTGTAATTTTTATGTTTCCTATGAATATATCAGTCCTTTTATCATGGTGTAATGACCTTCTTCACTTGTAGAGCCAGCTTTTGACTGAAAGTGTATTTTTCTGATATAAGTATAGTTACCCTGACTTTTTCCTGGGTATCATTTGCGTGGAATATTTTCCCACATCCCTTCATGTTCAGCCTATGTGTATCCTTAAATCTAAAGTGAGTATCTTATAGACAGACGTGGCTGGAGTTTGTTTTTAATATCAGTTCAGCCACTTTAAGCCTTTTTAGTGGGGAGGTTAATCTATTAACATTTAAATTGTTGATAGGTGAGGACTTACTATTGCCATTTTGTTAATACTTCCGTTTGTTTTGCCACCTTCTTCTCTTCCTGTCTTTGTTATTTGATGGTTTTCTGTAATGACTTATCTGATACTTTTCTTTTTATTTTTTGAGTATCTGTTGTAGATTTTTCCTCTGTGGTTACTAGAAGGCTTGCACAGGATATCTGGTAGGCATAATCTATTTCAAGTTGGAAACAACTTGACTTTAGTTGCTTTCAAGAACTCCACCCCTCCTTGTTTTCTTGACTCAGAATTTACTTCTTTTTATATTCTGTGTCTATTAATAAACTATTCTGACTGTAATTATGCTTAATATTTTTTGTTTTTTAAGTTTTATATTAGAGTTCAAAGTAATTTATACACTATCATTACAGCATTATGTGATCTGTATTTGACTGTATATTCAGCTTTACCCATGAGATTTATGTTTTCATATGCCATCCATGGCACTGTTTAGTGTTTTAATTTGAAGAACTCCTTTAAGCCTTTTTGGTAAGGAGGTCCAGTAATGACCAATTCCCTCAGTTTACGCCTGGGAAAGACTTTACCTATCCTGCATTTTTTCCTCCCTCCTTCATTTTTAAGGAGTAATTTTGTTAGGTATAGAATTCTTGTTTGGCCTATTTTTCCTTTTAGAACTTGGAATATATCATCACACTATCTCCTGACCTGAAAGTTTTTTGCTGGGAAATCCACTGATAATCCTATGGGGCTTCCTTTATGTGTGACTGTTTTCAAAATTCTCTCCTTGTCCATGATTTTGGACAATTTGATTATCATGTGTCTTGGTGAGTTGGTAGGTTGACCCTGGGTGGGTCTTTTGGGCTTCATGAATCTAGATGCGATTTAACTCTTAAAACTTGGGAATTTTTAGCCATTCTTCCTTTAGATAAGCTTTCTGACCTTGTCTCTTCTTCCCATAATATATCCCATACATTCCTTAGGCTTTTTTCCCCACTCATTTTTGTTCATTTTATTTTCTTTTTTCTCTTCTATCTGCGTAGATTCAAATGCCCTATCTTTGAGTTTTCTCATTCTTTGCTTGATCAAGTCACTGTTGAAGCTCTCAATTATATTTTTTATTTTGGACACTATAGTCTTCAGCTCCACAATTTTTGTGATACTTTTCAATGATTTTTCTTTTTGTTGACCTTCTTGTTTTGTTCAGGGATTGCTTTCCTAATTTCATTGAGTTATCTGACTCTCTTCTTTTGTAGCCCACTGATCTTTAAAAAAGTGATTTTGAATTATTTGTCAGGCAATCTGTAGATCTCCATTTCTTTAAGGTTGGTTATGGCAAATTATTATATTCCTTTGGTGGTGTCACAGGTGCTTGGTTTCTCCTGTTCCTGGTGGTCTTGCTTTGTTGTCTTCACATTTGAAGAAGCAGTCATCCCTTCTAAATGTTATGGACTGGGCTTGGTAGGAAAGGTTGGTGTAAGGATGTAAGGATATCAGCTGAGTGAGGTGAGTAGTGGCTCCATATCCAGATCTGTGTTAGGGGATACATGGGGATGCCACTTCTGGGAGTGTACAGTGGTACCATATGAAGGGGACATGCATGTGTGGTCTGGTGGGCATGTAGAAGTATACATAGCTGTAGCCAGCACCTGGTCCTGGGGGTGCAGATCTGCCACTGCAATGGGGGCCTGGTCTAGGAAGCACATGGGTGCACGTGTGGTGGCACTAGTGGGTGCCAGGACCAATGTGCAGGGACATGCTTCACAGTGTCAATTTCCAGGCACTAGGAATGTGGCTTCACTGGGACTGGGGTAGGAAAAGAAGTATTTTGGACTCCAAGAAGGGGAGAAGTAGTTTTTGGCAGCTCCAGCTTGAGGGGGTAGAGTGCCTCTGGCTCTAGACAGGTCCAGCAGGGTACGGTCTGTATGAAGATTGGGGGAGTTCTCTGCAGGAGCAGCTGGGCTTCTGTGATCCTCAGTGGAAAAGACTGCTGAAGTCCTCTGCTTGATCTCTCCTCCTATGGAAGGAATTCATGGATATTACGATTCCTCATGGTGATGTACCAATCTGGGGGTGGGGCAATCCACCCTTTTATATGTTGCCACTCCCAGTCTCTGTGCTCCTCTCTGTTACTGCAGCCCTTGAGCTGTTCTCCATCGTCCTCCCAAAGCAATCCTCATCCATGGATTGTTGACTTGATCATTGTGTGTAGGTGTGGGTGAGGGCTGGGATCTCTTAGTCTGCTATCTTGCTGATGCCATTTTTGGTATATTATTTATAAATGGATCTTTGTATAATATTAAGTTTAGTTTGGTTAGTATTAGAATGGAATTGTATCCCAAGACCCAAGTATCTCCTTCTCTCTGAGGTTCCTGTAAGAAGAGGTAAACACAAGGAGTCATAGGAAATTGAAGCAAAGTGCATGGTTGGTTGGACCAAGGCTCATTGCTCCTTAGGGCAGCATTTTGAGGAAGCACATTTGGAGCACATGTCTTAGGCTTAAGGCTTACATGAGACTGCCAGTTTCCTCAAATCTCAGATCTAGACCTAGGACCTTATTGCCCTGTGGGTTGCTGAAATATATAGGAGAGTAAAAAAATGATGAAGGAACCCTGAGGTTTTAGACTCTTCCTTTACCAATCCAGCCACACTGAGTGAGGAAATGAAAGATGAGAGTGAGCTATACCCATCGATGTTAGTGTTTAATGCAGTAGTTATTCTGCCCATTAAAAAACAGAACGATTTTTGTTCCAGACATAAACAAAATATTTTCTTAGAAGATTTTATTTACTTGACAGAAAGAGAGAAAAAGAGAGTGCAAGCACAAGCATGGTAGGTGGCAGAGGGAGAGGGAGAAGGAGGCTCCCTGCTGAGCAGGGAGCCAGATGTGGGGCTTGATCCCAGGACCCTGGAATCATGACCTGAGCCAAAGGCAGATGCTTAATGACTGAACTACCCAGGCGCCCGTTAACAAAATATTTTAACAGTTTTTTTTTTTTATGAGGCTAGGGGAGAGATGGGGAGAGTATATTTCACTCAGTCACCAAAGCATTATTTTCAAAGAATGGTCTCATATCAAATACAGTAGCCGAAAATATGGAGCAAAGGAAGATCTTTTTCCCCTAGTGTAATTAATAAACTGTGATGAAATTGTTTTCCACATTGATCATCATATTAATGAAATAAAAAGAATACATACATATGACACATATAGTATTATATGTATGTGTATGTAATATATATTACAAATGTATGAAATGTTTGTTTAACTGGAATTACTCTATGTAGTATATTTAAATATATTTTAAATAGGAATGCCCTAGTGGCAGCCAGGAGATTGTGCTTGCAAGTGTAATTGACCAAAAGCCTCAGCTGCTGCATTCTGAAATCCAAGCTTGTGTGTTTGGGGGATGTTTCCCACCAGCTGCTCCTAGACAGTGAATGAGGGTGGCAGGGACAGTAAGGTGGGTCTCTTCCAAGGAGATGTGGACTCTTCGGATAGCAACTTTGGCTTCGGGACTCCGTGATGGTCTTGCCAAAACTTCCTATGACTTCATGAGAGACAGCCTAGGATGCCTTCTCTTTTCCTCCATTTGGGACCAGAGTGCTTTGTACTCGGATGGTTTGCCCATTGTTTTCTGCCCCCTCTCTCTTTTCTCTCACATAGGTGTTTTCCCTGATAACATTCTTGCATGCTTAATCTTAATCTTGCATGAGCACACCCTTTTAAAATGATGATCTTTATATAGAGCACCTTTAACCTGAATGTTTAAGAAGATTTCTGAAAAAGTGCTTTTAATAATTTTAGTTAAAAAATACATAACTTATGATGCCTTTAAGAAAGACTAATGAAAAATACCTCAATTTTGCTCGTGGTTTTGTCCTATTATTTAGCAACAGTTTTCCACATTAAGGACGTTGTTTTACCCTACATTTGTTAAGTTTAATGAGTTGCCTTCAAGGACTCTTCTGTTTAAACTTTATTGGCTGCAAGTTCATTTTCTCAGAGGCCATGTTTTTGAGAAATTATTTTGATTTGGAGCAAGAATGAAATTCTTCATAGCTTACCTCACATAGAATCAAGTAGCTAAAACCCTGTCAGGTATGACCGATCAATCATAGCTATCAGGTATGATAGATCAATATCTTTCTATCATCGATCATTAGTTTATTATTTTAAATTTTTGATTTGATACAGTCCAACAAATGTGATACCTTCAGTTGGTGGTCTTAATTTACAATTAGAGTCAAGACAAATGCAAAAAAAAATCTGACTTACTCCTAACAAGAAGTCTGCAGGATCAGGGGGTATATTTAGCTGTGGTAACACAGAGTGTGGTTAATGGTGAGTGAGTACTTGGCTAGGTGTTTCCTTTTCTCAGGTGGTCTTCATAGGCATGCTTGCCCAAGTTCTAATGAAGCTTGAAATTAACATGGCTCTGTTGGTTTAATTCCTGGTTTTTGCTGGAGTCCTAGCAACACCATCCTGTCGATCTTAAACAAGAGGCCAGTACATTGCTGGCAACATCTCTCGTTGCTGGGAATTTTTTCAGGAAAAAAATTAATATCCATATTGTTATACTTGTATTTTTAATATTTTGCTTAGTATATTTATGATGGTTAAGTAAAATTAATGTGTGTTTGTGTGTGTACATGTGATGGTTCTTAGAGCAGATGCCTCTCAGTAAATATTAAGTTGATGGTAATGATGATAAATAGTCTCTGAACGGTATGTATGAGTTTATAAACCATGCCCACACACATTCTGCGTTTTGATCCTAATTGTAACTCTGAGAGGTAGATGTAATTATCCCTATTTTACAAATAAAAGAACAGATGATCAAAGAGGTTAAATGAGTTAAAAAGATCCTACAGCTAATAAGAGAACATAAACCAGGAAGGTGTGATTATATTTTCATATTCTTATCAATTCACATTACTTCTGTTTTTTGATACCTCTTTGATTGTGCTTGCAAAGTATATTCAGCTAGACATTCTGTGGCTTTGGATGGCTGATAATTATCACAGAGTTTGAAATTGGATCATTTCCCTCTCACTAAGAGGAAAGAAGAAAAATGTTTTTGAGTGCTTATGACATGCTAGACAATGGTTTGTTATTTTTACGTATATGATCTCACTTGATCTTCACAATAACCATTCAAGAACAAATCATTTCCATTTTTACAAAAACTAGGAGATTTTTGTGAAATATACTTTCAGTATTTTTAGAGACTATTAAGAGGAAAGCACAGAGTCTTGTGGAAGGCCAACTATTTGTCAGTTCTGTGGGTAATTTAATTTCTGTTATGTCATTTTAACCCCCTCAATTTCATGAGGTAGGCAGCATAGGTCATAATATCTCTAATTTCAGAGATAGGAAAATGGAGTATTAAGGACATAATTTGTCACTCAGAGTTCTTGGTTGCAGATGATGGGGAACAACTCTGTCTAATTTATAAAAAAAAAAGATAACTTGGGGCACCTGGATGGCTCAGTGGGTTGAGCCTCTGCCTTTGGCTCGGGTCATGATCTCAGGGTCCTGGGATCAGAGTCCCGCATCGTCAGGCTCTCTGCTCAGCAGGGAGCCTGCTTCCTCCTCCTCCTCTCTCTCTCTCTCTCTCTTCCTGCCTCTCTGCCTACTTGTGATCTCTCTGTCAAATAAATAAATAAAATCTTAAAAAAAATGATAACTTATGGCAGGATATTGGGAAGTTCTGTGTCTTACTAAGAACCATGAAAGGAGGGGCCTTCAAAGTATGAAGGGGTTTTATTTGTTGTTTGTAAAGATTTTATTTATTTATTTGAGAGAGAGAGAGAGAGAGCGAGCAGGGACAGCAGCAGGCAGAGGGAGAAGTAGGTCCCCTGCTAAGCAATGAGCCCTACGTGGGCCTCAATCCCAGGACCCTGGGATCATGACCTGAGCAAGGTAGGTGCTTAGCCAACTGAGCCACCCAGGCATCCTTGTACAAAGGGTTTTGGTTCTCAAATTAGGAAATATTTACAATAGTGATTACTTGCTTCCATCATAGATAGAAGCATGTTTGATAATCAACTCTCCTTTTTATTTAAATTTGAAATTCCAGGGGTGCCTGGGTGACTTAGTCGGTTAAGCATTGAATCTTGATTTTGGTTCAGGTTATGATCTCAGGTTGTGATCCCCACGTTGGGCTGTGCACTGGGCATGGAGTCTGCTGGGGATTCTCTCTCTTAAAAAAAAAAAATAAACTCCAAAACTTATGTCTATCAATTTTCAAAGTGAAGAGTTATGAATCTTCCATTCTCTTTTTAGGAGAACCAAAAATGTTAGGGTATTCATCATGAAGGGTCAATGAACACTTAGAGTTTGTGAAAGTAGCTTAAAGTTTTTGGTGAGTACAAGAAAATAAAGCATACTTTTGCTAAGTCTCTCAAGCTTCCCTTGAGGACTGGTGTGCTGGGCTGGGCAGGCAACACTTGGACTGGCTTAAGCCCCTAGATTGGTGGGAGCAGGTCTTGAGTGGCCTTATTTTGGCAGCCAGTCATGCACTGGATTGGAGAGGTGATTAAATGCCAAGATGGGGTTAAACTGCTAAATCTCTAAGGCTGAATGAGCAACACGGGACACTACTCCCCACTACCATGTTCTCTATTTAGGAGGCAAGCACATAGAGACCTCGAATGCCAGCACAAGGTTGAAAAAATTTATACTGTAAACCATGCTTATTTTGTTAAAAAATTCTGCAATGATTTGCTCCCTTATACTGCAAAATCCTTTTCCATGAATAATAGACTTCATTATTTAAATTTACTGCTGTAAATTTCAGATATCAAATATCAGGTCACTGGTGAATTATTAGCCATTCTCTAAATAATGAGAACTAATATTTATTAATGAGGGTTTAAAATAGGTAAACTATGTAATTCCTTAATCTAATCTCAATGCAATGAAATAAGTAAAACACGTTGAGTCCACATTACTTTGATTGTATTCTTGACACATTCTACTTCCTTGTTCCCCTCTTTATTACTATGAAATCATCAATCAGTTTGTCATATGACATATAATAAAATTGACTGTGACCCTTGCTGCTAGCAAAATACATATATTTCACTTTTCTCTACTTGTTTTCTTCTCTTCCCCCCCAACCAACCAACTTCCAACATTCATGAAATGTTCTGTGGGCTGTAAGTATAGATTTGCCATGTAGCTGCATATTCAGCTTCTTTTCTCTTTACCCTTTATTCAACTGTGGTTTCAACTGCAAAATGGGTTTGTTGCACATGGCGCCTCAAGTTGAGATATGAAAATTTCTGATGAAATTATGATTTTTTAAAAAATATAGAGAAATATTTTCAGTGTACAAAAATAAACATATGTTGTTTGATGTCAGCATGGAACTGTATTCGCTTGGGACATATGATCCCTGTGTACTGGAATGCTGTTCTTGGCCCGTGTAATTCTATGAAAGAATTTTGCTTCTACATCTCAGGGATAGCCATCCATGTGATAGGAGGATTATAAACTATTCAGAGGAAAAACTCTGCAATGGAGGGAGAGTGGGCTATAGTAATTTATGCTCACATTCCTGCCAATGATATAAATGTCCTCTCTTTTGATGGAAGCAGGCCATGAACAAAATTTGTTTCACATGACATTACATACCATATTCAGATTTGCAGCCGTAATCTTGTCAGAGTCGATTATCACATGATTGGAGCAGTAAAAAAAAATGAATTGGGATTTAAACTTTTATGAAAAAGCACTTATATTGTGGAATAAGACTTTTTAATGGAGTACAGGCATTAAACAGACCTTGTATTAGGCTCTGAAATTAATGGGTCACTGTATAACTTTCTAGTTTTCATAGCTTGATAAGATTAATGCTTGCTTATATAGCAAATTCAATGGCTCATTTAATTTCATATGAATGTTTAAAGTTAAATTGCTTTTGGATTAAGTCTAAACTCATTATTCATTTTAATGTCTGAGAGAACTTTCATTTTTCTTTCATTTTATTTAATCAAGTGCATCATCATTAAGTAAAGGCTAAGGACCTAGATAGCTAAAAATAATGTGAAAAGGAAATTTATTAATTTACACTGAAAAGAGGCTTATTTTTATAAAATTTATTTAATACTATCACATGCTTACCTACGGTGCCATTTCAGAGAGGATGAGATATTTATAGGCTTTTTCTCTTGTTTTAAAATACCAAATTGAAAAGCTGCCCACTTGGCTGCCTCATGTTCAATGTACAACCCTTACACAAAGATTACCACAGACCTTTATACATTTCTCATTCATTCTCTTAGGCAACAAACATTTATTCAGAATCTACATTCTGTGAGACACTGACCAGGCACTTGTGGAGTGTTTGCTGATGAAAAACACTCCGGGCCTGAAGTGAGTTAACCAGTCCAATGGGAGGGGACTTTGCTTCATAGGGCTGTGGACTTCTCATCCAAACCGTGAAGGAGGTTTTTTTTTTTTTTTAATATTTTTATTTACTTATTTATTTAAAGATTTTTATTTATTTATTCGACAGACAGAGATCGCAAGTAGGCAGAGAGGCAGGGAGAGAGAGAGAGAGGAAGGGAAGCAGGCTCCCTGCTGAGCAGAGAGCCCAATGCGGGGCTGGATCCCAGCATCCTGGGATCATGACCTGAGCTGAAGGCAAAGGCTTTAACCCACTGAACCACCCAGGCACCCCCCGTGAAGGAGTTTTATTGAATACTGTCTACTCTTCTCTTCAGGTCTTCTGTTCTGTGATTCCATGGCCATATCATCCTTTGGGTTGTGGACAGAAAAGGAGAAAAAAATATAAGTGAATCTCACACATATAATACTGGCCACATTACTACAACATCAGCTATAACCATAACTACAATTGTAAGTGTTAATTTGAATATTCCTTGGAATTAGATAAAGCATGTTGCTTTCCGTTCTATCATTTTGTGTTGAGTAGGTAACAGTCATTATGTCCAGGTCGGATAATGGTTGTGATAAGCCTCTGTGGAATGTGAACTGTGTTTGGGGGACTGGGCTAGCTCCTACGAGGGCAGAGCTCTGTTGGTCCCTCATGATCAGTGCTCCACCCACATGGCCCCGAACACTGCCTGCCATGTGATGGGTGATCAATAAATACTTGTTAAGTGAATGAAGTAATGAAGAGAAGAGTGAAGGCATGGGCGAATGGATGCTCTTATTTCATTTACTCTTCATAAGTAACTGAATGCAGTAGAGATTTTATCCTCATTTTATACATGATGACACTAAAATTTAGAGAGATTAAATTTTATATTAATTTTATATTTTTATATATATTTATATATTTTAGAAATCATATATTGTATATGATTTATATTTTATATTAGAGAGATTAAGCGACTCACCCAGTGCAATGCATGTGGCATGATAAGACTCAGTTGGAACCTTAGTTGCTTTCTGCTCTTTTCTGCATCTTTTCAATCTTTTCATGATTCTAAGAACAACAGATCATAGGGGTGCCTGCTTTTGGCTATGGATCTCAATCCCCTAGAGTTCTTCCTCAAACTACCAATGCCTGGATCCCACACCAGCCCAATTAAATCAGAATTACTATAAGGTTGGGTCTGTGCTGATGTATTTTTTTAAAGTTGCCCCCCGCCTTCCCTTCTTTCTTCCCTATCTTTCTTCTTTTTTACTAGTCTATACTCTGCATATCTGAGAGGAGACACAAAGCCTTGCCCTCAAAGAACTTACAGTTTTGTGCAGTTGCTACGGAGTAGTCAGATATGTAAATGATCAGTGTGAGAACGCCGGTGATCTGCTGTAGCAGATGTTCTTCGCCTGTTTCCCCAAATCATGATGATGTGAAGCCTGTTGGTTCAGAACTACTCTGTGCTCTTGACAACTCAAAAACTCCAACGTGCCTGTTTATGATAAGCATCCAGAGAGCTTGTGAAAACTAGAGCCTAACTGAGAATGGGCGTCCACAGGAGAGGGGAGTCTGAAACCTTGCATTTTCTGTCCCTTCCACCTCCCCTGCCACCCTGTGCACTCTCAGGTATTACTTAAGAACAAGCCCATGTAGGAAACATCAGTGTAACTCAGGGTTCTTAAAAAGGTGATCCCCAGTAGCCTCATGTGAGAACTTGTTAGAAATACATCTTTTCTGAACTACTTCCAGAACTACTGAATCAGAAACTCTGGGGCGGGGCCTTGCCATCTGTGGGTGGCAAGCTCTCGGGCTCTCGGGTGTGCGTTGGCATTTGAGAATCCCTGATAAATGGAGACAGCCTGTGTTGGGGTGTAGGGCAATGGGAGCATATCCCAAGGCACTCTGGTCTGAGATCTGAAAGGTCAAAGCAAAAGCAAACCAGCTTCCAATTGTGACAGTGGGAAGTGAGGGTAAGGCTGGGAGCAGCGAGGCTGGGAAACTGTCTGCTCTCCCCGCTAGTGTGGGCAGGGTAAGGATCTGACGCACCATCCCCAGGAGCTACAAAGTGAGCCTGTTCACGTCTGCCTGGAGAGGATGTTGACTTAGAAACAGGTTTAAACCAACGGAGGGCATTTTCTTAGAAGCAGGATAGAGCCAAACTGTGGATGTGGAATCAGGTAGGATGTTGGTTATGGAGGGGTAAGGCCTGCCATTTCCCTAATACCGATTTTTTTAAGGGGTGGGGTGGATAAAAAAGGGTTTCGTGATGTTTCCTGTGCGAATTTGAGATACTAAAGCCCTTACTTTTTCCACATAAAAAGTGCCACAACATGATATTCTTCTCCTCAGGTACGTTTGCTTAGAGAAACATATTAATGAATTATTCAGGTTGAACTAGGTGGAGGGAGAGATACACCTGCCTGAGATGCTTACAGACTTGATTGGATAACATTTGTCTTGTTGGCTTCACCAGCCACAGGTAACTCCTGACAGGAACTGCACTTCTCCGTAGGGAGCGGGAAGCGATACTCCGAATTTCACCGGGTGGTTGAAAAGGCTATATGGCGGTTGCCAAAATAATCAGACTATTTGCAGTTACTATTTTCTGCACTCTTTTTTCAAAGTTCCTAAATGGGAACATCAAATAGCCAAGAAGATAGGACACATTTGTGTGCTATAAATATATCATTTCCAGTCAACGTCTAATAGATCTACATCGTTGATAAGGTCCTGTAAATGGTTTCTTTTTTCTAACTCTTGTCTGTTTCTGGGTATAACTCTTAAATTATGGATATATAATGAGCCAAATTTTTCCTGCCAACATTTTGTCTTCACACACCGAACTACTTATAATATACACGGGAGATTTTCCATTTTGCTGAAAATACCTTTTATTTCAGAAAGGTTTGCATCTTCTGTGAAGCTCTCTTTGGGGCTTGTTTTTAAAATATATCCCCGAGAAAAGCACGTTATTTATTGTGTCAGAGCAGGAACAGCTGCGGTTTCGCTCTCAGCAGAGCCAATGAGAAAGTTTGAGCTTCAGTCACAGCGTGTGAGAAAGTGAGAGACCGTGTGTGATTGCATTCGGCTCCAGCTCCTCACCCGCGGGTTCTGGGAGACCTGAGGGTCGGTAAGTGGGCCTTCCTTGGATGGTACCAGTGGCTGCTTAAGACAAATGCTTTGGTATTAAATCAAATACTATATGCAAAGTGGTTTTGCTCAGTGTTAATAAGCTCTTTATAAGTGCAAGTTTAAAATTTTGGTAAAAGGGAGCAAGGCCGAGCGACAAGAGCACAAGGTGGGGATTTGGGAAAGCGGGCTCTAAAATCCGTCTGGTTTCTCAGTAGCCCCCGGTTTTCTTATCCATGGCAGGCAGGGTTTGAATGGGATGGGTTGTAAGAGCTGCTGCAGTGACTGAACCTCATTCTGTGAGAGAGTGAGAGAGTCAGCTTTCCCCTGACTCTCTTTCACCATCACCTTTTCTTTTTTTCCCCGCTCTTGCTCCTTCTTGCTACCCTCATGTTACATGCCTCTCCTCTCCTTAACACATCACCCCAACATGGGTGGGCATTAGAAGAGTCAGGAGAGGGTGCCTGTGTGGCTCAGTTGGTTGGGCGACTGCCCTCGGCTCAGGTCATGATCCCAGGGTCCTGGTATCGAATCCCGCATCAGGCTTCCTGCTCACTAGGGAGCCTGCTTCTCCCTCTCCCTGCCACTCTGCCTACCTCTGCTCTCTCTCTCCCTGTCAAATAAATAAATAAAGTCTTAAAAAAAAAAAAGGAGAGAAAATCAACTTCCTAAGAGAACTTACTCAGTAACCCCTTATTACCAAGCTACATGCCTCCACGTTGTGCCTGGAACCCCTTTACTGGTAGACATTAGGAAGGCAACAACCACCTGGTTTAATGGAATCAAGTTGGGACACCTGGGTTTGCCCGAGGGCTGAGCCCTAAGGGAATTGTTGATTCTGCTGGGAACTTTAAGTGGAGTTCCACGTCTTGAGGTCAATTTTGGTTGCCAACCAAAGGGTAAACATTAGCTTTCCAACATCAGGAGGACTAGGAAAAAACTATCTTGTTACTCAGTGGCCTCTTAATATTAAGCTACAAGGGTATTGACTGGAATATCACATCTAAGTGAATGATTTGTAGCCAAAGTGTGTGGACAACCACAGACGGTTAAATAAACGACCAGGTTTGCAGAGCCATTAAAAAGTAGGCAGTAGGAAAAAAAAAGGTTCGTAGAAAGAAAATAAAGAAAATTAAGTTACTTTGAAGGATAATTATGTTATATTGTGTGATGGTAGCAAGTTTAATAGTATATGTCCCTTTGTGTCAGTGAAGAATGTGTCTGGATATGAGACTGGAAGCAATGGAAAGTTCTGGGGGTTCTCAATGTTGGGAGCTTGAACAAACTAGTTGTTATACCTTCAGTCCATAAGCTTATAAATTGAAAAAGATGGGTAGAAATGTTCACATTTATGACAAAGATGAAATAAAAGAAATGCCAGGCTCTGAGGCACCGGACATATATAAGTCAAGGAAATAATTTTGCAGGTAAATTTGTGTCCGATCGAAGGATGGGGGAAGTTCAGCCAGAAATTGCTGTGTGATTGGGCTGACTCACTTTCTCAGTTTCCCCCGTCTTGAATGTCTTGTCCATTCTCCCCTGCAATCCCTCTTTTATTCCTTCTGGTCAGGAATGAACCACCAGATAGTCAACTCTGCCTTAAACTTGGAAAGTGAGTCAAGGAGAGAATTAAGTAGCAATTCTTAGAGATAAAAACATTAAGAAATATTGCCTCAGACTAAAAAATTGCCCCCAGATTTTTCTCAAGTGCTGAGGAAATGAAAGCAGAAAATTGCCCTGTGCCATTTCTGGGGCCCACTGCTATTAGAGACAGATGATAAACCTCACCAAATTGGCTCACCACGCAATGGGCTGGAGCACATAGACATAGCTTGCCCTTTTTAAACAGCGAACGTGGCAACAAGCTGATTGCAGCTAAATCAAACCCTGCTACGGAGCTCTCTTTCTGGAGGCCACCAGTCGAAAAGTGTAAATATAAATACATATGTGAATGTGTCTCATGTTCCTTTACTTAGATTCCTCCAAAAAAGGGGGCAAAGAGGAACCAGGCAGCTTAAACTTGCTCCCTCCTGCTTCATCGATTGGGTCTCAAGGTAAGGTAATATTTAGGCAGATTTGGGGTTTCAGATTCTCCCAGTAAGGTCCAGAGTGTGCTCAGAATCAAACCCGAGTTTTCATCTTAGCTCTATTGTTTATGAACCGAGGAATCTACGCAGGTGCCTTTCTTCCCTGGTTTTTAGTTTGAGGGATACGATCTATTATATATTTTTAAAAAGATTTTATTTATTTTATCAGAGAGAGAGGGAGAGAGAGAGAGAGAGCGAGAGAACGTGCGTGCATGCACCAGTTGGGGGAGTGGCAGGCAGAGTGAGAAGCAGGTTCCCTGCTGAACGAGGAGCCAGATGTGGGACTTGATCCCAGGACTCTGGGATCATGACCTGAGCTGAAGGCAGATGCTTAATCCACTGAGCCATCCAGGCATCCCAGGATCTATTATATTTTTAGTGTTACTCTCCCCCAGTCCCTCACAACTAGATGAGTTCTCCCTCACCCCACCCCACGCTTGATTTATTTTGTTCTTGGTAGTTGACTCTCCCTTGGTAATTGAGAGGCCTGGATTAAGACAGGGAGGGGGAACCTGGAGAGGGGCACCGAAGAGTTCAATAAAAGACCTAAACAAAGTGGAATAATGAAGAGGTGAAAGAAAAAGAGGAGAACGAGTTACGGGACTGGCAGAAAGTTTGAGAAAGTCCCATGAGGGGTCTAGGGTGGCCACAAGATTCTCGAGAATACAAAGTGGGGGTGGGAAGTTGGAGAGGTGACTGTGAACTAGGAATTTGATCCTTTTAAATATGTATTTTTAGAGAATCATGTGGAGAATGGGTCCCCTTCATAATCTCCAAGTTCAGTTTTAGGGTTGGACAGCACAGAGACTAGACCAGAGGGGCCATAGTTTATCTTCTGAATAAATATGCATGAGCTTATTTTGACTTCCTGGTGTTAAAATGGAGGTATTAGTGTGTTAAAATGGAGGTATTAGTGTATCATTTTGTGTATTTAAATTCTGGGAGTTGGATAAGAAATTATTAGGTGAGATTATTAGGTGAGGAAATCAGGTTTTGGAATCCAGAGCTTTCTAAATACCAGTCCCTACTCTTCTCCATATCATGCTTCCCAGATACCTCAATTCCTAAAGAGGGTATTTTTATTATCAAAATAAATGATTGTTTTAAGTAACAGAGAAAGTACTTCATAGCGAAGACTTTTGCCTTGTTAAAGAGTGGAGGGCACATGCTCAGCTGTTGGCCATAACTGGATGGCCAACATCCATTCTTCAGTGCACACATTTGCTCAATCTACAAATGCTTGTTGTATGCAACCCATGCTATAAAGAGCTGGGGAAACAAATATAAATAAAAAAGAGATGTGACTTCTGTTCTCATGGAGCTTGTAGCTCTGGTGGGGATAGGCACTCATCTACTAATAAATTCATAAATCCATACAGACCAAGTTATTTGAAAGGAAAGGCTATGGTTTCTCGAGAGCCCATGCTTAAGTAACCTGAGACAGGGGAAGACGTGGAGATGCACATTCAGACTTTCCTGACCTGGGATTCTTTCTCCTTTCTTTTGTTCACCATACTCATTGGCTGTTTTGTTCACTGTATTTCCATGTAGCGCCTAGCATAATGTCAGGCACACAGTAGTTAAAGTCATGCATTTGTATAACTTGCATTCCAGTGGAGGAGATAGACAACAGGCAGATAAACTGATATATGGCACGTTTTCAGAGGATGATAAATGAGATGAAGGAAAATAAGGAAAGTAAGGAAAGTAAGGGGAAGGGTAACCAAGGCTTTTTTTTTCCCCCTAAAGATTTATTTATTTATGGGGCGTCTGGGTGGCTCAGTGGGTTAAAGCCTCTGCCTTTGGCTCAGGTCATGATCCCAGGGTCCTGGGATCGAGCCCCGCACTGGGCTCTCTGCTTGGCAAGGAGCCTACTTCCTCCTCTCTCTCTGCCTACTTCTCATCTCCGTCTGTCAAATAAATACATAAAATCTTTAATTAAAAAAAATATTTATTTATTTTGGCGGGGGTGGAGAGAAGAAAGTGAGTGAGGAGAGGGGCTAAGGGAGCCGGAAAAAGAATCCTCAAGCAGACTTCCTGCTGAGTGTGGAGCCCAACTTGGGGCTCAATGCCACGACCCTGAGATCATGACCTGAGCTGAAACTGAGTCATTTGCATAGCTAACTGAGCCACCCAGGTGCCCCCAAGGGTGTTATTTTGATAGGATGTGTGGGTAGCACATCTGAGAAAGTGATACTGAAGGATAGACCCGAGAGAAGGCTAGGATTGAACCATGCAATACCAGGAGATCAATAGTTTACACTAAAGGAACACTCCAAGATAGGTGTATTCTGAGAGTGCTTCAGGAACAAGGAAGCTAGTGTGTTTGGGCAGTGTGAGTTATGGGGAATGCCACAGAAATGCAGTTGGAGTGATGTTCTTGGGCCACTTTGTAGATCTTGGTAAAGATGTGGTTTCTTTTTATTTTAAAGACTGATTTATTTATTGTAGAGGGAGAGCAAGTGGATTGGGGAGAGGGGCAGAGGAAGAGGGAGAGAATCCTCAAACAGACTCCCCACTGAGATGTGGAGTCCCATGTGGGGTTTGACTGAGGACCAGAGCCAAAATTAAGAGTGGGACACCCAATGGACTGAGCCACCCAGGTGCCCCTGTAACTTATTCTTAACGTGATAGGAAACATTCAGGTACTTTTGAGCAAGGGAGTTACACATACATCTGTATATGTGTGTATATATTTCTACACACACACACACACACACACACACACACACTCTCCCTTCCTGGGAATAGACTCCTTTCTGTTGTTGGGCACATTCCACCGACTGGCATAAATCATAATGTCTTAGATCAAATATATACCCCTATGGCATAATGTAAATGATGAAGGGAAGGGATCTCATTTTGTCATTTTCTTTTCAAATATCAAGTTGTGTTAAAGAAAACATTTTTCTCAATCACAGGTGCAGTTGGGAAGAATGAGTGACATCTTGATGTCCTCTCTTTGATAAGTCTTCTCCCTTGGTAGCTTCCAGTGTACTTTTAGGAACAAGCTTCAATTTATCTTTTACAGAGTGGATTTGTGTCCTGGAGCCAGCAGAGCTACATTTAAAAGTATGCTAGCTTCCAGCTTGAGATTCTCAGAGGAGCAGCAAAGCAAAGAACAGAACATTGCCCTGAATGTTTGGAGAGCTCAGATGGGGGCTCAGCCATCAAGTGTAACTGTCATCATCACAGTCCCTTGCATTTGGGTTTCCAAAACACTTCTTATATTTATGCATTCATTTGCTCTGTTTAATAATCCAGTGTGATAATTGGGGCAAGAATATTTGGCTTAAAGAGGTGAAGTAAATGGCTAGAAATTAAGGAACATCTATAAATTTGCTCACTAAAATGATACATGTGAAATTCTTTATACAGTGATAGGCACAGAGTAGGGCCTCAATAATTTTAGACTCTTTACCGTATTTGCCACACTATATATATTTATATATGAGCCATGATGTGTGAGTGTATATACACATATATATACATATCTATATACATATATATATGCAGTATTTTAAAAATATTTTTTAAAATATTTTTTTTATTTTGAAAAATAAAATAAAAATAAAATAAAAATAAAATTTATTTTTTTATTTTGAAAAATTTCCAGTATAATTAAAATACAGTGTCCTGTTAGTTTCAGGTGCAAAATATAGTAATTCAACACTTCCGTACATTTCAGTGCTCATCATGGTAATTGTACTCTTACTCCCCTTTATTTTGCCCATCCCCCCAACCATTTCCCCTCTGGTAACCACCAGTTGGTTCTCTATATTTAAAAGTTTTGTATTTTTTGGTCTCTTTTTTTCTTTGTTTTGTTTCTTAAATTACACATATTAAATTGCAGAATCTTTCCATGACAAACTTATTTCATTTAGCATTATTACCATTTTTTCAAGTGGCAAGATTTCATTCTTTTTTTTATGGGTGAGTAATAGTCCATGGCATATATATACAACATGTTCTCTATCCATTCATCAATGGATGGATACTTGGGTTGCTTCCATATCTTGGCTATTGTCAGTAATGCTGCAATAAACTTAGGGGGCATATATCTTTTTGAATTAGTGTTTTCATATTTTTTGTGTAAATACCCAGTAGTGTGATATTTTAACTTTTTTTGAGGAAACTCTATACTATTTTCTAACTTTATGGCAGTCTTTAGTGACTTGACTTTCTTTTTGGTTTCTGTGTTACAATCTCCATGATAACTTCAGCAGCCACTGACAGAGAATTCATTTATGTTAGGGTACTTGCTTTCCTGAGATCTCAATGTTTTCTAGTGTTTCCATGGATGCATTCCATGTGGTAGTTCAAAGTTCTTGGAAAAGATAAAACTGCTAACATGAAGGAACTCAGACAGAATTTCTAGCATTGTGAAGTATGTAAACCTGGCGATTCACAGACTTGTATCCCGGGGGATAAAAATATATGTTTATAAAAAATTAAAAAAAAAAGAATTTCTAGCATTGCTTGCTTATCCTCGAGAATCATGATCTGGTTCTTGAAGCTTTAAAAGATCCTGGAAAAAAAATAAATGAAACAAGATGGGATCCGGAGGGAGACAAACCATAAGAGACTCTTAATCTCACAAAACAAACTGAGGGTTGCGGGGTGGGGGGGAGGAGGGAAGGGAGAGGGTGGTGGGATTATGGACATTGGGGAGGGTATGTGCTATGGTGAGTGCTGTGAAGTGTGTAAACGTGGCGATTCACAGACCTGTACCCCTGGGGCTGATAATACATTATATGTTTATTAAAAAAAAAAAGCATAAAAGATCCTAGAAATTCTTACAGAATCTCTGTATAGAATCCTTCCAACACTAACCTCAAATGTAAGATAATTTAAATTCTGTGTGTCTTGTTTTATTTTTTTTTAAAGTATTGTTTAGCCATACATAAAACACACAATTTCTAAACTAAGTAAGAGTTTAGCATTTGTTGAAGTCTTGAGGCCTTTTGGAACTTTCTTTTCTTTCCTTTTTTTTTCTTTTAAGAGATTTTATTTATTTATTTGAGAGAGAGAGAGAGAGCAGGAGAGGGGAGAAGGTCAGAGGGAGAAGCAGACTCCCCATGGAGCTGGAAGCCCGATGTGGGACTTGATCCTGCAACTCCGCATCATGACCTAAGCCAAAGGCAGTCACCCAAACAACTGAGCCACCCAAGGCACCCTCTTTTTTTATTTTATTTTTTTCTTTAAAGGGAAGAGGGGACTTTAAACTCTGAGGCTACCCAGAATTAAAACTTCCTGTTTAGAATAAACTCCCTGTTGTATATACTGTAGGAGTGCCTCACATTTTAGACGCAGAAGGTGGTTGGGGCGCCTGGGTGGCTCAGTGGGTTAAGCCGCTGCCTTCGGCTCAGGTCATGATCTCAGGGTCCTGGGATCGAGTCCCGCATCGGGCTCTCTGCTCAGCAGGGAGCCTGCTTCCCTCTCTCTCTCTCTCTCTCTCTCTGGCTGCCTCTCCGTCTACTTGTGATTTCTCTCTGTCAAATTAATAAATAAAATCTTTAAAAAAAAATAAAAAGCAGAAGGTGGTTACAGTTAAGGAGTTGCTGGAAGATGGTGGGTGGGGAATCTTTCTTTCTTTCTCTTCCCCACCCGGGTATCCAGGTATTTTACGGAATCTACGAACAAGGACTCTTCCTCCTCCTCCTTGCCTTTCTTCCTCATTTTTTCCTCCCCCCTTCCCTCTCCTTTTCCTTCCTTTTCTCCTGTATCCCTCCTCCCACTTCTCTTTTGTTTGTCATCTTAAGGGAATTATACAAGTTTTGAAGAATAGTTCAGAAACTCATAATTACAGCAGCAGAGGGAAGAGTCATTGATCGTGACATCAGCTGTCCAGAGACTATTCTGGTTGCATGTCCGTGGTGCAGTCTTCAGACTAATTTTACCAAATGATCTTGGCTGTGTTTTACTGATATGTGGCCTCCCTTGCTTCCTGTGCCTTTTCCTACCTCTGTTCTCTGCTTTCTGTTGATCTTATGAGGTATATATCCTTCCAGTAAGTTCTTGCTCATGTGTAAGTTAAAATTTGGTTTCTGAGCTATGTAATCGAGAAAACCGACTGGTAGTCCAAATAGCAGCAGTTTCTAGATGTGCTTATCTGCCTATCCTGACTTGACTTTTCCTATAAGAACTGGGGCGCCTGGGTGGCTCACTCGGTTAAGCATCTGACTCTTCATCTTAGCTCAGGTGTTGATCTCAGGGTTGTGAGTTCAAGCCCCATGTTGGGCTCCACACCAGATGTGGAACCTACTTAAAAATAAAAAAGAAAAAGAAAAAAAATAGCCTTACATTCCAGCTCTACATGGAGCCCTCTAAGAGTGCTTCAATTCTGTGTTGATTTTGCTCTCTTTGAATTTATGTGGCACTATAGTTCTTTACATTTTATCATGTCATACCTGGTAATTTTTTCTAACGGAATTAAGTTAATTCATTTCAGATTCCTAATTCCATCAAAAGTCCCTCAAAGGCACATTCCCTCTCCTACTCTCCCATTCTCATTTTTCTGCTTCTTCTTTCTACCAGATGGAACAATGTCTGAAACTGAGCATACCACAGGTTTGAAGGTCAAAAAATACTTGTTTTTTTATTAATTGATCAATGTCAGAGTGCTTTGTTGATTAACAGATAATTAAAACAATCCTGTATAACCCTGTGTTGGAGGGACCTATGTCTGGGTTTGCAGCTCATCTGTACAGGGACTACAGTAGAAACTGGTGGGCTTGGGTGTGAACTGTAGAACAGATAGACTTGGATTTGTTCTTGGAAAACTATAACTTCTTCTAGCTCTGTGACCTTAGGCTGGCTTTAATTTGTTCACTCATAAGTGGTTTGTACAACACTTTCCAGAATAGAATGAGGATGAAGTAAAGGAATAATAACAAAGTAAAGCACCTGAAGCGTATATCAAGAGCTCAGTGAATTCTGGCCCACTTCATTGATGAATGTATTTATCACCAATCTGATATGTGGTTTATCAGAGTGATTTAATAGAAGTAAAATATTAAAAGCAAAGGAAGTAAAAATTGCAAAATTGCACTGTCCCTCCATCCTTCTTATCTAATTGAAGTATTTCAGGGGTCCTGTAGGTGAAAGGTTGACAAACTAGGACACTTCCAGGGATGAGGAACCAAGATAGCAGAGAGTTGTCCTGTGGAGAGTGCGTCTGGATTTATGTTGCCCTTAGAAGTAAGACCAGAAACAATGGATTCTGATTATGGTGGAGAAGATTTTAGTCCGACATGATTGTCTGAACACTGAATAGGCAACTGGAGATGGTCAATTAGAAACTGCATTAACACTTGGCCAAGGGATGGCACACTCTGTGCTTGCAGCTTCTCTACTTACCTGCATGGCGGTTCATTACGTAGACTCAGCTGTTCCCTAGAATCATAAAATCCTCATGGGCCAGTGTACCTCCTGGAAATTCTTCAGGACAAATATTTTAGATGTCCCTCCTTCACTTTTCAGACTTTCCTGATGGCATCCAATCCTGGGTCAGGGGAGCTTATTTGAATTCTTTTGCAGTGCTCTGTCCTCCACTAATTGCCTCCCTTAACCCCATGTATTTATACTGGAGTGGGCTTGGAGTCCAGGCTGCATCTTGGAACAGTGGGCTATACTTAACTTGTTCACTGACATCACTTTGCATTACCTGGGAGACTGTTGTGCTTGCCCAGGGCATTTTGTGAGAAGAACGGATAAGATGGCTTCTGCATCTGCTGGTGTCACTTGTCTTTAACATGATGGAAGAATAATGTTAAAAGTACTAAGATGCTTGTTACTCTACATCTTGGGTTGTCTATAGATGGGGCCCATTACCTGAAACCACTTTCTGATTCCACTAAAATTGTGTACCCTTAAAGACTTATATCCTTATATTATTGCTTACTTTCCCTCTCCCTCTTCAAGGTCAGCATTTCTTTGTTGACGATGGGCAGGCAGAGGAACTCGTTTATTGGGCATCGTGTTAGGTGTTTTATATCTGTTATTAAATCCAAAGCTCCAGTCCACCCTACGTGGAATCTTTGTGACTTTATAGCTGAGTGTCAATGGAGTTGAGTGAGTTGCCAAAGATCTAGTAAATGGTGGAGATGAGTACACATATTTTATGATTATACCTAGAAGAGTCAATTTTGCTTGCCACTAAACCCTCCAATACAGGAATCAGATCCTTTTTAAAAAAAAGCCTACACCCAGTCATCAGTTCAAATTCATTTCTTGTTTTTGTGATGAACATCAGTAGATGACAACCTGCTTAAAAAGATCTAAAGAAAGTTACTCTTGTTCCCTACTGACCTTGTGGGTCATCATTTGTTGAGGAAATTAAGGGTGTGTGTGTGTGTGTGTACATGATTTCAGATCTCAGTTTTTTTTCTAAATTAACTGTTTGAAGCTTAGAGAGGTTGAGCAGCATGATCCAGATTAGTTTATCCATGTGAATGACAGACACAATGCTCATCTCATCTAGACTATTAATTGACCCATTTGTCTGAAGCACTTTTCACATAGTAGATATTAAAAATATTCATTCAGGGACCTCTGTTGTCACTACCTTTATGTACCTCTGTATTTCTCATGTAACCTTACAAAGTCAACCAAACTAGGAAATCAAAGACAAATAAAATACACGCCTATAAATTTTGTTGATTGGAAAAAGGTGGAAATCTTTAGCCAGATGAAATCTGGTCACCCATTTGCAGAGTATGGGCAGCAGTACTGACCAAAAGTTAAATCTGTTAGGCTTGGTAGAGATAATTAAGCACTGGGAACAGTTAGGTTCAGATCGGTGACTTCCAAAATGGAAAGTTTAAGGTTCTCTAGAAAGCATCAGTGTCAGTGATGAGGGGAGGGGCAAACCTGACCCTTGCTTTATTTGAATTTATCATCTCTTTACGTTACTGCTTGAATCATGATTTGCAAACCACACGGTGGGAACTATGTCCAGCGGACTCACTGGCCAAAGTTAATTTCTCTTCTTCTTGTATAAAACCAGGACTTCTGCTTCTCTAGTACTCTTCTGTTATGGGTACCTTGGGATCTATATAGCTGTTGATGTCCCTCATGATGCGGCTTGGGCATGTGTGGATTTACTGTGGGCTGCCTGACACTCTCTCCTTAGCGGTGGCCTTTGTGCATTCACCAGAGCACCCTATTCCTTTTTCCTTTTTCCTGCTTTGGTTTTGACTTCTCTTTGTGCTCATGAGTTTGTCCCTCATATCCCATAGGAGCTCAGCATGAGATTTTAAATTCAGATGATCAGATAGCTAAGAAAGTGCTAATAGCTAGTGCTCTGGTGAAATATGCTTTTTTGGGTTTGTTTTCTGTACATAATTGCCTTTGTATTTTGCTCCCCTTATCCCCAACTGACAATATTTTAATTAAAAGTTGAGGTGAGAGAACGTGGGGAGGTCTCAGAGAAACATGCTTGCCTTTTGTTTAATCCTGCCACTCCAAAAAATGCTTGAAGCCTTTTGGTAAGCGGGTAGAGAATTGGAAAGTGAGAAAAAGCCAGACGCAATGTGGTTTTCAAAAATATCTTATTTTGTTTATTCTTGTCTTTCAAGAAGAGACTCGGAATCCAAATGCCTTTGCTCTCTCAACTCTATTATCTTTGCTTCAAAAAATGAACAAGAACATTGAATCCCTTAATTCCTAAATCTTATAAAAATAGACAAATTATATATGTAAACATACAAACCCATATATATTCTAGTTTTATATGTATATTAAAATTACATATAGCTTTCTGAATGGCAAATTCAGCACAGGATGTAATCTAAATCAAATACAAATTCCAAACCCGAATCCAATGGATTAAATTAAAAAAAAATCAAACTCCAGTAACTAAACAACAACTTACTCACTTCTTGTAATTTTTCCCTTCTAAAATCGACATTCTGAGAATTGATTCCTAAATGGATGTTCCTGTAGATTACTGCTCATAGGCATATGGTGGGGAGGAATGCATTTTTTAATTTCTTCCATCAGATGGTTTTTCTTCAGTCAGTTTGCAGGATAATAGAAGTTGCAGGGTAACTAGAAAAAAAGCTTATTCCTGTTCCCACTGTCATAGCCTTTCCTTTAGCTGCTCCTGCCGGATTTATGGAGTGTCTCTCTGGTGTGGTCTTCCTCACATTTTCCCTGAGCCTTGTTTCTGAGGAGAGAAGGAAGCATACTCATAAGCTTCTCCTGGAAGCATATTTCGTTGACTTTTGCCAGCTTTTTGTTTTTCATGATCTAGGGTCAGTAAAGCCTTCTTTTAGCCTAAAGTTTATTTTTCTTAAGTTGGGCCAGTGCACAAATGATCCAGACAAGCAGGTAAGATTTGCAAAAGAAAAAAAAAAAAACGATTTTATGGATTTAACCTTTCTCTAGATACAGATATTATTGAAGGCTTCACTGTGTTCTACCACCCTCTATTTCAGAGACCCTGCAATTTACACAGGAATTTTTTTTTTTTTTTCTGTTTTGTTTTTGCATCAACCCTGCTATAGATGGAATGTTTGGGTCTCTCCCAAGTTAGTATGTTGAAACCTAATCCTTAATGTAATGGAATTTGGAGGTGGGACCTGTGGGAGGGGATTGTGTCACCAGGGCAGAGTCTCACAAATGGAATTAGCACCTTTACACAGTGCATCTGGAGCGCTCCCTTGCCTTTTCCATCGTGTGAAGACTCAGTGAGGCAACCACTGTCAACCAGGAAGGGAGCTCTCACCACACGCCAGATCTGCTGGTGCCTTGATCTGAGATTTCCCAGCCTCTAGAACCTGGGGGTGGGATGGGGATGGGGGGTGGTGGAGGAGCAGGGGGAAATAGGTGAAGATGGTCAAAGGTACAAACTTTCAGTTATAAGAGGAATTGGTTCTGGGGAGCTCATGTGCAGTATGGTCACTGTAGTTAATAATACCATTTTATATACTTGGAAGTTAGAAGAGAGTACATTTTAAGTGTTCTCACCGTAACAAAAGGTAACCATGTTAGGTGATGGGTGTGTTAATTAACCTTATTGTAGTAATTATTTTATAATATAGACAAATATATACTATATACCACAATAAGTTTAGTTGACTATATTAACTATATGTGTGTATATGTATATATTTTGTAGATATGTATATATTATACATTTATTTTATGTATGTATTTATTATATGTATATATAATATATATATAAAATCATCACCTTGTATATCTTAAAACTTAACAATGTTATATGTCAATTATATCTTAATAAATGGCCAAAACATTTTTTTAAAAGGGTCAAAGAGATATATATTTAAAAGAATTTCACAGTTACGATCACTGGATTCAAAGTTAGGGAGCTGCATGTGGTTTTTATAATAGTTATTGTCATAATTATTCACACACTTGGTATAATAATAAATATTTATTTTATTTATCCATCCATCAGTGCATTTGTCACAGGTCTGTGCCAAAACAGAGCCTGAGGCAAGGATTGGTGCTGAAGTAATCAGCCTGCATTCACTTGGCATTGTGACGGGGAAAAGAAAGTGAGATGGGGAAGACTGGGAAGCATTCAGATGGGGAAGATTGAGAAGCATTCAAAGGAAGGTGGTCACTGCTTTGCAATAAGCCATAATAGCAGACAACTGATTGCCCAGCAGTTCCAGCTGATTAAAATCACAGGGTGCTTTGGAAGGCAGCTATGCTCACCACTATACCACCAATGCTGCACTGCAGGGTGCTTTGGGACGGAGAAGCTGTTTCTTGGAATAGTACCTTGGAAAGATAAAGGATAAGATAATTTATTTCTTGGCTCCTTCTTATTTTCCATCTCCTTTCTCTTATTGGTCAAAGTTTGTCTCATTGGAAATTATTCCTCTTGCTTCTCCTTGCTTCTTTTATTGCTGTTGGAGGGTGGTATGGAAGCCATGTCCTGTACCATTTGGTGTGGCATTTTAACTGGGCCCAATGTGATCTGATAAGGCAGAAATTACTTTTTTTTTTTTTTTTTGAGGTGGGTGGGAGACAAGGGGATGGGTTGAGGGAGAGGGAGAGAGAGAATATTAAGTAGGCTCCTCCCCCAGCATGGAGCCTGACCTGGGGCTCGATCCCACAATCTGAGATCATAATCTGAGCTGAAATCAAGAGTTGGGCACTTAACCCACTGAGCCACCCAGATGCCCCAAGGCAGAAATTATTTCTAAGACTAGCAATTTTTGCATCCCATTTATAATATTTTTACTTCAAGGTTATGAAGATATTTTCTTATTTATTTATTTTTTTAGGAGCATACTGTTTAATCATGGACTTTTGGATCCACGATTCATACAAAATTGAATTTTGTGTATGGTGTGAAGTAGGGGGTTACTTTTTAAATTTGCATGTCCGATTGACCCAGCATCACTTATTACAAAGACTGTGTTTTTCTCATTTTATTGTAATTTCAATTCTGGATACCAATCTGCTCCCTCCCTCTGATTTTCCTGAGAGATAATTAGTATACAGTACTCTGTAAGTTTATGCTATATAGCACAATGATTTGATACATCATGGTTACAGCAAGTTAACATCTATTATCTCACATAGGTTTAAAACAAAAAGCTTTCTTTGGTTCTTTAATCTTACCATGTACCAATATCCAACCATCTAAACTGCTATAATTTCATAAATAAGTTTTGATATCTAGTGGTGTAAATACACAGCTTTGTTCTTCAACACAAAGTTTAATCTATTCTTTGCATTTCTATAAATGCACACATACACACACCTGAAAATTTTATTGGAATTGCATCAGATATATAGATCAATTTAGGGGAATTCATAATTTTAGATAGTTTTTCATCCATGAGTATGACTCTTCATTCCATTTTTTCCTTTTCTTTTCTCTTCTTGGGGGGGTGCGCTCCAGGAGCCTGAGGCAAAATTTTTTTTATTATGTTCAGTTCGCCACTGTATAGTGTCATGTTAGGGGCATACATGTTTAAAATTTTTAGATCTTCTTGTTGGACAGACCCTTTGAGTATGATACAGTGCCCTTCCTCATATCTTATAGTCTTTGGCTTAAAATCTTATTTATCTGTTATAAGGATTGTCACCCCAGCTTTCTTTTGATATCCATTAGTGTGGCAAATCTTTTTCCACCCCCTCACTTTAAATCTGGACATGTCTTTGGGTCTAAAATGAGTTTCTTGTAGGCAGCATATTGGTGGGTCTTGTTTTTTAATCCATTCTCATACCTTGTGTCTTTTGATTGGGGCATTTAGTTCATTTGCATTCAGGGTATCTATTGAAAGATATGAATTTAGTGCCATTGTATTGCCTGTAAGGTGACTGTTACTGTACAATGTCTCTGTCCTTTCTGATCTATTACTTTTAGGCTCTCCTTTTGCTTAGAGGACCCCTTTCAATATTTCCTGTAGAGCTGGTTTAGTGTTTACAAATTCTTTTAGTTTTTGTTTGTCCTGGAAGCTTTTTATCTCTCCTTCTATTTTCAATGATAGCCTAGCTGGATATAGTATTCTTGGCTGCATGTTTTTCTTGTTTAGTGCTCTGAATATATCATCCCAGTTCTTTCTGGCCTGCCAGGTCTCTGTGGATAAGTCTGCTGCCAATCTAATATTTTTACCATTGTATGTTACAGACTTCTTGTCCTGAGCTGCTTTCAGGATTTTCTCTTTGTCACTAAGACTTGGAAGTTTTACTATTAGAGGATGGGGTGTGGACCTATTTTTATTGATTTTGAGGGGGACTCTCTGAGCCTCCTGGATTTTGATGCTTGTTCCCTTTGCCATATTTGGGAAATTCTCTACTATAATTCACTCCGATATACCTTCTTCCCCCCTCTCTTTCTTCTTTTGGAATCCCAATTATTCTAATATTGTTTTGTCTTATGGTATCACTTATCTCTCGAATTCTCCCCTCATGGTCCAGTAGTTACTGGTCTCTCTTTTTCTCAGCTTCTCTATGCTCCATCATTTGGTCTTCTATATCACCGATTCTCTCTTCTGCCTCATTTATCCTTGCAGTAAGAGCCTCCATTTTGGATTGCACCTCATTAATAGCTTTTTTTAAAATTTCAGCTTGGTTAGATTTTAATTCTGTTATTTCTCCAGAAAGAGCTTTTATTTCTCCAGACAGGGTTTCTCTAATATCTTCCATGCCTTTTCAGCTAGCACCTTGATAATCGTCATTCTGAACTCCAGATCTGACATATTACCAATGTGCATATTGATTAGGTCCCTAGCCTTCAGTACTGTCTCTTGTTCTTTTTTCTTTGTGGTGAGTTTTTCCGCCTTGTCATTTTTATCCAGATAAAAATATATGAATGAGAGAATAAAATACTACAAGGGTACCAAAGACCTCAGAAATAAAGTATGCTGATGAAATCAGAAGAGACCCCAAGTTTGGGGGAGAAGAAAGGGGATAAAAAGAAATTTAAAAACTTAAAAATATATATATATATTGGACAGGTGAATAAAACAGAGCCATCCACTTGATTTTGGATGTATTTTAGTCTCTTAGAAGAAACTACCTCCCAAAATTTTAAAGAAAGAAAAACATACACACACACACACACACACACACACACAAATAAGGATAAACACAATGAAGGGATGGAATATATCTGTAAAGATGAAAATTTAAAAAAAATTCCAGAAAAGGAATAAGATAAGTTGGTTGGAAAAAGAAAGAAAAAGAGAGTGGAGAGCATTTGCTCAGGCTGGAGACTTGAAAAAAGCCCTGTGCAAGATTTAGGGTGTATTTTGATCTATTAGAAGAAAATATATCCCAAAATTCTTTAGAAGAAAAAACCATATATATATTCAAAAAATAAAGTTAGATACAATGAAGGATAAAATATGACTATAATAATGAAGGTTTAAAAAGCTTTTTTTAAAAAGAAAGATATTGTTAAGATAAACATGTTAAAAATATTAAAAGAGGAAAGAGCAAAAGTTAAAAAAAATTAGAATAAGAAAAAAATAAAATTAAAAAAATTTAATTAACCTTGCCAGACTAAGGAATCATGGGGAGAAAGCCCCTCCTCTCAAGTTCTGCTGTTCTCCTTGATGGGTGAGCTTGGTCTTGGTTGGTTGTTCTTGCTGATTTTCTGGGGGAGAGGCCTGTTGTAGTGATTCTCAAATGTCTTTGCCTGAGGCATAATTGTGCCTCCCTTGACAGGGGTCAGGCTAAGTAATCTGCTGGGGTTAGCTGTCAGGAGCTTTTGTTCCCTGAACGCTTTCCGCAGAGGTCTGATGGATGGGAATGAAAATGGTGGCCTCCCAATTTCCGGACCAGAGAAGCTGAGAGCTTGGGGTGCGCTCCTCAGTGCGCCCTCGGAGAAAAGCTATCTATCACTCTCATGACCCTGGTCTCTGGCCACGCTCTGAGCTCACCTGGTCGGTGACCGAGCATTTCTCTCTCTGACACACAGCCCTGTTTGGAATCTCCAAATCCAGCAGATTCCTGCTGTGCTGTTCTTCCAGCGGAGGAAGGTGGGTCTCCCTGGATCTGCCACTTTTGGGGTCCCTGCACAAAGAGCAGTGGTCGGACTGAGCTGTGGATCACAGTTTAAGGTAATCCCAAGCTGAGAGCTCACTCCTTGGCTGTGTCTCTGTAGTTGGCTTCCCTGCTCTGATACCTGTGAGCTCTGCTACACTCAGACACCCCCGATCCTCCTGTGACCCTGGAGGGCCTGAGACCACACTGTCTCCACAAGGGTGCCACCCCCCGCTTAGTCTCTGGAGCGATGTCCCTCAGTGGAGCAGACTTCAAAAAGTTCGGATTTTGTGCTCCGTTGCTCCATCACTTGCCAGAAGCCAGCCCCTCCCCACTGTGGTCTCCTCTTCTTTTTCTTTTTGGTGTTCAGCAGTGTAATTGGTTTTTGCATGTTGACCTTGTCTCTGGGAATTTCTGCCAAATCCATTTATATCTTATACATTGTCCATAGAGTATTGAACTTTCTATGTATACAACTATGTTGTTGGTAAATAAAGACATATTTAGTTTTTTGTTTCTTTGTCTTAAAAAAAACCTTAAAGCCTTGGCTGGACTCCATTCCATTATTGAATACCTCCCCATACCCCTCATTATTAAATGTTGGATAGAATTGGTAAGAATTGGTATTGTTTTATGAGCCTTGATCTTGGGGAAGTATTTTACTATTTTACCTTGAAGTATGGAGTTGTTTTTTTTTTAATTATCTTTTTTTTCTCTTTGTTTTTCTTTTACTTTTTAAAAAATTTAAATTAAAGTTAGTTAATAAATAGTGTAGTATTGGTTTTAGGAGTAGAAATTAATGATTTATCATTTACATATAACACCCATTGCTCATCACAAGTGCCCTCCTTAATGGCATCACCCAGTTAGTCCATCTCCTACCTACTACCCTCCATCAACCCTCAGTTTGTTCTCCTCACTTAAGAGTCTCTTATGGGGGTGCCTGGGTGGTTCAGTCAGTTAAGCATCTGCCTTTGGCTCAGGTCATGATCCCAGGGTCCTGGGATTAAACCCCACATCAAGCTCCTTGCTCGCAGGGAAACTGCTTCTCCCTCTCCCTCTGCCTGCTGTCCCCATTGCTTATGCTTTCTCTATCAAACAAATAAATAAAATATTTTTAAAATTTTAAAAAAGAGTCTCTTATGGTTTGTCTCCCTGTTTTTATCTTACTTTATTTTTCCTTCCCTTCCTCCATGTTCATCTCTTTTCTTTCTTAAATTCTACATATGAGTGAAATCATATGGGTATTTGTCTTTCGCTGACTGACTTATTTCACTTGGCACAATACCTTTAGTTCCATCCATGTCCTTGCAAATGGCAAGATTTTTTTTTTTAAAGATGGCTAAGTAATACATACATATATATATATATATATATATATATAATATTCATATATATAATATACCATGTCTTCCTTAACCATTCATCAGCTGATGGACATTTGGGCTCTTTTCAAGTCTGGCTATTGTTGATAATGCTGCTGTGAATATTGGGGTGCATGTGCCCCTTTGAATCACTATGTTTGTATCCTTTGGATAAGTACCTAATAGTGCAATTGCTGGGTTGTAGGGTAGTTCTATTTTTAACTTTTTGATGAAAGTCCATGAAGTATGGAGTTTTTAATATGAAAATGTAAGGTTACTATTTGTTTTCTGTTTATCCCATTGGCAATAGTCTTTCTTCTTTTTTATGCATTTTCTGATCAATCGTTTTAAAAGTTGTTATTCCATTTTCATCACCTATTAAATTGTTAATTTTACGATTCTTTTTATGGTTCCTCTAAAAATTAAAACATGCATCTTTAACTTACTGTGTTATAATATAATTTGATACTTTTACTACTTCTGAAAAAATAATAGGGCTGTAGAATGCTTTATTCCAATTTATTTATCTCCCTATGTTATTGTTATCCCACACTTTCCTACATATATCAAATACCACAATGTATTACTATTATTGTTTGGTACAATAAATATTTATTTAGATTCACCCACTATTTTTTAAACCTCCCTTTTTTTTGCTGTACTGGAAGATCATTTTCTCTCTGGTCAGCCAACACACTGAAAAAAAAATACTTACATTTTTTTTTCCCCTTCAGTATTTCTGTTGTTTTTAGGAGATCTTTCAGTATAACCAACTATAGGTCCAGAAGTGGAAATCAGTGGCTTTTTTTCATAGGACTCACTTTCTCTATTGTAGAATTCTGAGATTGAACTGGATAAGCCCTCAGATTTTTTTTTTTTAAATATCATGTTGATATTACTTTTAATGTGAATTCAGTAACTTAGTAAAATTAATTATTTTGAACTAATAAGGTCAAGTAGACTTTGGTTATTTTCTTTAGCTCAATTGACATGCAGTGTTTATGCTTCTGTATTCATTTCTTTTCTGAATTCATTTCTTTTAAAATTGTAAAAATCTGTTGGAAACACATAGTTAATTGAGACTTGCTAAAAGAGAATATTCTGTATATCTCTGTAACACTACTTTCATTTCTCAATCAAATATCACATCTACATCATTCGGTACTTAGTAGTCCTTTCCTCCTTCTATCCCTGAGCTTACTTTGGATTTTTCTTTGATATACTGTACTACTTTCTTTCATCATATTTACTTTTGCATTTGATTAATTTTGTCTCCTGAAACATCACATACTTTTCTGTCTGGCAGCTTTGTAGGAATAGTAGTTGCTATTATTATTGTTAAATTTTTTTCTGTTTATTCTGTTATGGGGGAAGGGAGAGCCCATATTACTTTTTATAGACTGTTTTGAGTCTATAATAACATCTACGTTGTTTTTTCCTAAGATAATACACATTGGGTCAGGGTATCAAAACAGACATTCCTTGATGTTAAAAGCTTTATTAGCAAAAATCTCTTCCACCACCATAGTATACTAACTTGGCAAATTGTTATGATGTTTCTCCTCCTTAGGCTTCATTTGGGGAGTGAAATTTATAAGCACTGCCTTTGTCTCAGAATCGGCTGTTAGAAAACAAAATGTCTTGGAAGAATCTGACAGACTCACCAAAGCCAAATTATATTTCTGCTACAAAACAAGTATTGTCTGTTTGGATTTATTATATATAATTAGGAGCTTACCTAGTCTAAGGAAGGCTATCTATACATCACCACTGTTGCAAAAATGTATCTTTTACGATCAATATTTTGTGTGTAGAATAGAATTTAATTTTATGTGTTAGAGATATTTTGGTATTCAGAGATTGTCAGACCTTTGGTTTAAGGAAGTTTGATGGGGTTACTGTGGACTTCATTGTTCAAATAAAAAGTTCAGAATAGAGAGTATAATGGAATTTGGAATCTATTCTATCTGGTTTTGAATACAGTCCAGCTATTATATTAATACCAAGACAGAACAGAGCTGGCCCTCTGTGCAATTTTTCTTACTTTGAAGCAGGCTACATGAAGAATTTTTATGTTTTGTTTTTGAAAAGTAGGTAGATTATATTCTTGGTTCATCTTTGTTTTGCAGAGGTAAAATTAGAGGCCTCAGCCTCCTGCTGGCAGAACAAGCTCTCAATTTCTCACTGTCGAAATTCAATCTGATTTCTATCTTTTTCACTAAAAAGCTGTCAACAGCAAATAAGCATTCCCCATCAAAGAGCCACATTCATTTCTGAGGTATACAAATTCCTCTCATGGGGGAGGATTCAAGTAATTTAAATTGTTTCTGACTTTTAATTTCTTTCCTAGGAAATGGGAAATGATATTAGCATGGACTTAACTGCAGTCCAAAATGAAGGGAGAAAGGATATGCTCGGATCCTCTCCCGTGTGACATGCCCAGGACCTTTACGCCTCAGCCCGGCGTGTTTACAGTGCACAAGCGCTGTGTTCCCCTGCCTTCCTGTTGGCAGCTAAGTGATGTAACCAGAGCTATACCTTCATGCTCTTAAGAAGCATCAATATGAACTCATTTTGGTAGAAGCTGACTTGTAAAAGGAGTGAATAACCCAGCACAAAACTGGAAAAATGCCTCTGAAATTAAAAATTTTTTTTTCTCTGTAAATATTTTTTAGAATTTAGTTTGGGAAATGAGCTTTTCTTTGGAAAAAGATGAACTGCTAAGTATTATCTTGCCTCCTTTTACTTTCTTGAATTTATTTTATTTACTTAAGGTAAAGGATTAATAGCATGTCTGGGTTTGTAGGTGTACATTTATGATGAGTATATGTATTATTTTGGTTGCAGAATTGCTCTAAGTAGACTGGTAAAAAAGTGAGCTTTTGGTTTTAAACTGTAAATTTCCTTATCTCTCAGTCTCTCCTGACAGTTCATGCAAACATTCGCAGTCTCAAAATCTCATGATTGGGATAAGAAATTGTAGGCATGGTATACATATACAAATGAGTAAGCTACCTACCACCATTAAAAGAAAAACTCCTCTGTGCAAAGGCACTTGATAGTATTTAGAAAAGAAGCAGCATTTCAGAAGTAGACTTGAAGTCAATTTGGTCTCCCACAAAGGTGATCAGATGACTTCTAGGACTTTCAAAGTGCTCCCACTTTTCTTAGGTATGTTGTGATTAGTCAAGATCTCCCTAAAATGACGATACCCGGATTCAAACTCGGAGTTGCAAATGATGTCTTATTGTCATAGGATAAAATACAATATATCTTTTTTGATCCAGCCAGTGTGTGTGTGTCTATCTATACCTATGTTTATATCTTTATATCTGTAGTTTTAATTTTTTAAAAAAGATTTTATTTACTTATTTGACAGAGAGAGAGGGAGCAAGTGAGCATAAGCAGGGAGAATGGCAGGCAGAGGGTGAAGCAGGCTCCCCAATGAGCAGGGAGCCTGATGTGGGGCTCGATCCCAGGATCCTGAGATCATGACCTGAGCCAAAGGCAATGCTTAATTGACTGAATCACCCAGGTAAATATCCTAGCTTCATTCTTTTATTTATTTGATACAATTTTTGAAGATTTTCCTAGGAGGTTCCCAACAGTGAGCTAAGCACTATACAGTACCAAAGGAGAAGGAACAAGGCTGAATCTTACAGTATTGGGTGGGGCAGGTGGGTAGGGCAGGTGCATGCTGATTGTATCATTGTCTGCGTGATACATTTTAGCGATGGAGGAGTAAGGGGCATTAAAGCAGCACATAAGAAACATACTCTATCTCCATCTGGGTTTAGAGATTTGAGCAATTTACTCATGTAGAACCCCCCAGATGGATACTTGTGAGAGCATTTTTCACCAACAGGAGGGGCTGAGCAGAGGAGCAGCGGCTGCAAAGCGGAGACTCTCCTTTCCCATCCTGGGTGATTCCACACTGGCTTTCAACTGCACGCTCCATTCAGCGTAATAGACGTCCTGAGTTTAACCAAACCCACCCTCTTTCAAGGAAGTTTAGCAACTGCCTGGATTTAGCTGATCAGTCCCCCTGGATTCTACTCAGTACCACATCACACACTTGACAGGGGTTTGGTAATTCAGTCTGTCTTCATGTCCTTTCATTTTGAGTGAACCCTTTACAGAATGGGACTCCGAAGTGTTGAAGTCTCCCAGAGTCTCCCTGAGAAATGGTGCATAAGTGGGGCCTCCCAGGAGGAGGAGAAGCTACGCACCTGCAAGGGGAAGGTGAGAAGGAATCCAAGAAGGAAGGAGAGGCATGTGCAAAGACTCTGAGGAGAATAGAGCAGCCAGTGGGAAGGCCTGTAGGTCTGGAGAGGGATACAGAGAGGGAGGAAGATGTTGGCCTGGGAGGGAGCTGGAAGGATGAATACATTTGACCCCCACACCCCCCTGTGCTTTTTATTAATTTGTATCCCCACTTCCATTCTTCTCCCTTTTCTGCCCTTTCTTATGTGCTGCAAAGTTGACTTTGCAGACTGTATCACCCGGACTTCCTTGCTGGCTGGCTCATTGTTGGATTTAACCAATGGGCTGCAATGGCAGGGTACTGACGTATGGAGGGAGGGGTTGAGGGTGTGTCTCTTCTAACTTCCTCCCTGCCTTGGTGCCCTCTCAGGGAGAACTGCCTCCTGCCACTTCCTCTGGAGACTTCTCCTCCATGGCTCCAGTTCTCATTGGGTTCCTGGAGTACTAGCTTTCATTTTAGGGATATTAATGTCTTCATATTATTATTTCTTATTGCCCCATCATCTTTGGTTTGTTCTCCGAACTATGCCTATATTCCTGTAAGCAGTTCCTAAATTACAGTATCTTCATTTCAGTGATCTGGGATGAATTCTGTTTCCTGCAGGGACCCCAGTTTATTCAGGTGGGCTCTAAGACTACGCAGCTGAGGAAACATCCTTTACGTCCAACAAAAGTACCACTTTTCTTGTCAACCCAAAATGCTTGATTCCATGCAACAGTCTTCATAACTGTTCCTTTCAGATCTGAATCATATAATAAGGCTGGTTGAAGGTGTATCTATAAGGTTAGGGGGGGTTTTGCATGTTTCTTGATTCCCTCCTCTAGCTTCCTATCTGGAAGTCCATTTCTGACCTATCACATTGTTACTGTGCACTAAGCTGAGGAAATTAAAAAAAATTGGGGCACCTGGGTGGCTCAGTGGGTTAAGCCTCTGCCTTCGGCTGAGGTCATGATCTTAGGGTCCTGGGATCGAGCCCCGCATTGGGCTCTCTGCTCAGCAGGGAACCTGCTTCTTACCCCCTCCCCCGCCTGCCTCTCTGCCTACTTGTGATCTCTGTCTGTCAAATAAATAAATAAAATCTTAAAAAAAATTATCCTGAATGCTATGCATTTCCAAACTGGCACCAACATATACGATATATTGATCCACGATATAATATGTATGGTTTATGATGATTTCCTACATTGCTCTTCTTTCCAGGGCAGGAATCTTACAAAATTCCCAGGAATAATAACTTGGCCCAGACTATAGTATCTCCATATCTACCTCACTGGGTAGGTGGGTCACATGTAATTTGTTACCATTCACTGTGGCATTCAAAAGTATTGAAGTTTGCAAGTAATTACTTATGGATTCATAGTTATCCTATAATAACAGAATACTTTCTTCCATTCTGCTGTGCTGTCTTGAGAAAGAGCCAAAGCAATTAAGATACAGCTAACGTGCAGGGAATTGTACAGAACCCCAGCCTGCTTTGTCTGTGTCACAGTAGTGAATGAGAGTGGTGGCTCACGTATTTGAATAGCACCTTGGAATAAAAAGACCAAGAAGCATTGCCTTCACATTTCACTATGACTAGAGGTATAATTTCTCATTTTGTGATATGTGTATAAGGAAATCTTATTTTCTTTTTTTGTGGGGAGAATAGATGGCAAGGAATAACAGTCATTCATAAACTATTAATGTTTGGAATGTCAGCTTTAGGAGGGCGGGGACTGTTTTGTTCATTGCTGTGGCCCCAGTGAGCACACTGAAATGTGGCATGTATTTGATACTCAATACATATTTGTGGAGAGAAGGGTAAATTGGACAGCATCCTTTTTACTGAACACACACAGGTACATTCTTCCCAACTTCTCTGCCTGAGAAACAAGGTATGAAGATGTGAGAACAGATTTTAGGGGCCAGTAAAGCTGCTGTCCTTCAGGAGGTGGGCCACCTCGTGTGGCTTAACTAATTTTGTGTTCTTCCATTTCTTCATCTATTCTTCTATAAAATAAGATCCTAATATTTACCTCACTGTGTTATAATAGTTAAATAACGTGGGGTGTGTGTGTGGAAATTCGGGGCAACAAATATTAAGTAAATTATCATTGTTGTTTTTTTACCATATGAGACTGTTTTTGAGCAAACTGTTTTTGTAACTTTTCCATCAGGAGAAACGGAGAGATGTTTTCCAGTACTGATAGAGTCATGGAAGGGCTAACTGTTCTGGCTGGTCCTATGGGAAAGGGGAGACTTGAGATTTTAGAGATGTATGTCAAGACTAATTTTACTAGATATGGGTTAAAGTTGGCTCTGATTAAAGGAAACAGTCATTTTGATCAGTTTAGTTCAAAAAACTGATTTCAGGGGGGAGGACAGATGATTTTTATGGCAAGAAGCTCAACAGGGTGAATAGAACTCAAAGACTTAGGTTCTTGCCTGAACTTTTGAAATGCTTTGTTGAATCAATTTTCTCGTCTGTGAAATGGTTGTGGAAATCCCTGCCTTTCCTCTTACATATAGGGCTGCCGGCAGGGCTATATAAGAGAAAAGACTGGAATGTCCTTTGTTATCCTTTAGAATCCTATACTTATCTTATTTTTATTTTTTTTAGATTTTATTTATTTATTTGAGAGAGACAGAGAGAGAACAAGTGAGGGGGAGGTCAGAAGGAGTGTGCAAAGTAGACTTCCCTCTGAGCAGAGAGCTGAACATGGGGCTTGATCCCAAGACCCTGAGATGATGACCTGGGATGATCTCCCTGACAGATGCTTAACTGACTGAGCCACCCAGGCGTCCCATGGAACTCTATACTTACCTTAGAGGCAACCATTTTTTTTTTTTTCCTGAATTTGATCTGGTTAATTAGTGAATCAGAATGGCAGGTCCTGGTAAGCACTAAGGCAAATGGTGGCAGGTGAGAATGTGGGAACTTGGTAAAGACATGGCACACTGCTTTTTTGCAGTATGGCTGGTCAGCTCATGAATGGTGCTTCCTGCTGCAGATCTGAGAATCCATGGGAACAAGCAGCCCTAGTCCAAGAGAAAGGGGGATGCCTTACTCTCTTCCAGGAAAAAGTACCTGAAGCTTCCAGGGCCCCTCAGGCTAAAAGCACCAGAGTTAAGCACTGTTGTTCATAGAGAAATCAATACCAGCCTTTGTTCTCTTCTGAAGAATGAGACAGCTCTGTTCCAATTGGAGTGGGATGTGCAAAGCATATGATAGCCTGTTCCGGGTCTGGCCTGGCTGGCAGTCATGAAGAAAGCAACTTGATAACCCCAGGTGACTCTGACAATGAAACCCACTGGGGACTTGAAAATGAGAATGTCAGTACGTTGCTTCTATTTATGTATTTCATAAAGACAGCAGTGGAAAAGGTTTAAAGCAAATATTGTCTTAAAACGATGGAATGTTTTGAAATCTTTTACTGTTAATCTAGTCCAAGATCCGGGTCTGCCTTACGTAGAGTGGCTTCAAAAACTTCTTAACTGTGGGAACTGTGGGGTCATGTGTGGATCAGAGAAGGCCAGTAAACGATATAAGTAAAAGTGCACCTGTTCCAGTTGAAGGGGGAGGGTAGGTGTTTCTGGGTTTGTTCCTATGTTATTTGCCCAGTGATTGTCACCCAAAAGACTTTATTTAAAAAAAAAAAAAAAGATTTGTTTATTTTATGAGAGAGAGAGAGAGAGAGCGAGCAGATGGGTGGGTAGGGGAGGGACAGAGGGAGAGGGAGAGAGTCCCAAGCAGATTCTGCCCTGAGTGTGGATCCAAGGACCCTGGGATCACAACCTGAGTCAAAAACAAGAGTCTGAAGCCCAACTGACTGAGCTACCCAGACGTCCCAGTATAAGGTGGCAATTTTAAAGTTCTCTTAGCTCTGACCATTGTGCTCAGGTTGTCCAGCCTACCTGTCAAGTTACTCAGATGATGCCCCTTCCTGCTAAGCCCCTCAGATAGAGTCTCAGGGACTATCTATATGCTTGAGACTGGGAATTTTTCATCTCTTAATCTCTACAGTGTATAGCACTGTGCTGGGAACCTGGGGAGGCCGGTGTGCGCTTGCTAAATTTACCTGGATTTTCCATTCTGTCCACCTTTCTATTATCACCTCTATTCCTGGGTTCTTCCCCATTCTTCTGTCCATCCCTAGAATGTTTCTATTCTTTGAATTCTTGGCTTCTTCAGGTCTGGGCTGTCCTACCGATATTAGACTTTCATTAGAACACTAAGGTATATATTTAGATGGGGACTTTGAACTCCTTGGAGATAGGAGGGCATCTTGAATGCCAAGAGGTACATGACTAGGTATTAAACAGGACCTCTTTCCACAACTTACCATGCATGCATATCTATGTCCACTCCATAAACATTTATTGAGCACCTACTATGTATGTCATACTATTTCAGATGACAGAAATATAGCAGAAAACAACAGATAACAAATAGAATCCCTGCTCTTAAGGAGCTTACTTTCTGGTGGAGGGAAACAAACATAAACGACATGAAAAAGGAAATGAATATGAGATGCCAGAATGATAATTAAATCAGGGTGATGTAATAGGATGGCTGGATGGCTCTGAGTGTGTATTTAGGAGAAGCCTCCCTGAGAAGGAAACATGCTGGGAACTGAGTGACAGGAAGGAACTAGTCCTTTAGAAGTTAGAGTTCCAAAACAACTCTTGCCAAGGTACTTGGGATGCTTTCAGGAGCAGAGTAAAGGCATGGCAAGATGAGATCAGGCCCCGGTTGGGTAGGGCTCTGTGGGCCAAGGCAAGTAATGCAATGGTATCTGTCTGTCTGTCTATCTACCTATCTATCTATCTATCATGTAATTATTTAAGATCTTTGTTAACAGGTATTTGTATTTTTTTTTTAAAGAAATCAAGATGCAAACTTTTATTACAAATTAAAGTGATGTTCTTAGAAACCTCAACTTGACCAGATATAAAACAATTTAAAAAGAAAAAAGATTTGGGGCGCCTGGGTGGCTCAGTGGGTTAAGCCGCTTCCTTCGGCTCAGGTCATGATCCCAGGGTCCTGGGATCGAGTCCCACATCGGGCTCTCTGCTCAGCAGGGAGCCTACTTCCTCCTCTCTCTCTCTGCCTGCCTCTCTGCCTACTTGTGGTCTCTCTCTGTCAAATAAATAAATAAAATCTTTAAAAAAAAATAAAAAGAAAAAAGATTTAAAAGAAAAATGAAACCATGATTGTCATTACCCAAAAAATGTATCTTTAGGTAAAAACAATTAAAAAAAAGGTGCTGCATAGATGATACAGGTAGTTCTGGTTGTCTGATCAGTGGGCAAGAAGCAAGCACTTAAGGTCTCTGGCTGCAATCTTTTGTTTGCTTCTTATTCCTGAAATTTCCTGCTCATTTCTCCTTTTTGGATGACCAAACAGGACGATGGTAGAGATGGTGAGCAGACCTGGGGGGTAAATAGATTGTCAGTTGGTGGATCGGCTGCTCTAGTCCCTGCCATCTCGTGGTTTGGGGTTTTCTGGCATCTGTGTTGGGAGTTGAGTTGTAGTGGTACCCATGCCAAGGAGACTGCTGCCGCTGGGTCTCCTCTCCTTGATTGTCCTCATCTCCTTCATTGTCGTCTGTAGCTTCCAAACCCCTGCATACTCTGCCTCACTGGTCTGCCTTGTTCTCCTGCACCCTGGTTATCAGCTCTCTCCATTCTTCCTCCCTGTAGGGGAGGGCTTGAACCATGGTGGTGCCCCTGGAGTCTCCGTAGGTAGGAAGTTGGGGCCGTGTGGTGGGGCCTTGCAGTTGGGCCCGGCCTTCAGGAGCTCTGTCTTGGATCTTTCATTCTCTTCTCTCCCCGCTCTTCGGGTAATGCTGTTGGGATTGTATGGGAGGCCCTCAGGACGTGTGTTAGGGGGAGGGCAGCATTGAAAGCAGTTCCAGACTGCAGCATATTTGCTGCCCTGCCTTGAACTCTACCAGGGCCTATGACTTTGACCACCTCTGCACACTTTCTCCTCCACATCAGACTCCGCAGTCTCTGTTTCACGTGCATGCCACGCTACTTGTCGAGGTGGTTCTGTCTGGAAGGCTGACGCACAAATATGTCTTCTCTGGCGTCATCTCTGTTGATGGAGCCACATCTCTTTCATACTTTACAGTTCCTGAAACATCCTTGCCAAGACTTTTTTGTCCCCCAAGGCAGGCACCACCCACATGAGTACTCTGCTCCCAGAGTACACACAAAAATAAGTGTAAGCACAATGAAGGGATGGAATAGGACTGTAATGATGAAAATTAAAAAAGGTTCTAAAAAAGAGTTGATAAGAAGTTGTTTGAGAAAAGAAAAAAAAGAAGAGGAAATTGTGTGATTAGGCTAGAGACTAGAACAAAGCTATGTGCTAGATTTAGGGTATATTTTGATCTATTAGAAGAAACTGTATCCCAAAATTTTAAAGAAAGAGAAACTTATATGTATACAAAAAATAAGGTTAAATACAATGAAGGGATAGAATATGACTATAACAATGAAAATTAAAGATTTTTAAAAAGGTATTGATAAAAGAGTTAAAAATGTTACAATAGGAAAGAGGAAAAATTTAAAAAAATAGAATAAGAAAAAATAAAATTAAAAAATTTAACTTTGAAAGACTAAATGATCATGGGGAAAAAATCTGTGAATTCTGAGTGTTGATTTCCCCTAGCTCTGGAGTTCTGCAGTTCTTACTGATGGGTGAACTTGGTCTTGGTTGGATGTTCTTGCTGATCTTCTGGGTGAGGGCCCTGTTGCAGTGATTCTGAAATGTCTTTGCCTGAGGTGGAATTGCACCGCCTTACCAGGGACCAGGCTAAGTGATCTGCTTGGGTTTGCTCTTGGAACCTTTTGTTCCCTTAATGCTTTCCATAGAGCTTTGGAGGATAGGAATGAAAATGGCAGCCTCCCAATCTCTGGCCCCGGGGAAGCTGAGATCTTGGGGCCCCACTCCTCAATGTGCCCTCAGAGAAAAGCAGTCTATCACTCCTGTCTCCCGGTCTCTGGCCACATTCTGAGCTCACCTGTCCTGTGACCCAGCATTTCTATCTCTGGCGCATGGCCCTGTTTGGAATCTCCAAACCCAGGAGATTCCCGCCACGCACTCCTACGCCGCTCCTCCTGGAAGAGGAAAGAGGGGGTCTCTCTGGATCTGTCACTTGTCAGTTCCTGCTCTAAGAGCAGTGGCCCGACTGTGTCTTGGGTCATGGTTTAAGGTAATCCCGAGCTGAGAATGCACGCCTTGGCTCCATCTCTGCAGCTGGCTTCTCCTTTCTGATACCTAGGAGCTCTGCCATACTCAGATACCCCCAGTCTTTTTGTGGCCCTGTGGGTCTTGAGACCACACTGTCCCCGGGACAGCCTCCAGCTCCCGCTTAGCCTCTGGAATGATGTTCCTTGGTAGACTTCTAAAAGTTCTGATTTTGTGCTCTGCTGCTCTACTGCTCCACTGACCCTTCCCCCTGTAGTCTATCTTCCTGAATGTTGTCTCGGATTCACTTCTCTGCATGTCCTACCTTCCAGAAAGTGGTTGGTTTTCTGTTGTTCTTTTTGATCTCCTGTTGAGTTTGTAGGTGTTCAGAATGGTTTGGTAACTATCTAGCTGAACCCCTGGGACCTGATGATATTTAGGTCTCCTACTTCTCCGCCATCTTGCTCCTCCCTCTTTTGTTTTTGTAAAGAGTATTTATATATTTATTTGAGAGAGAGTGTTCAAGAGCACAAACAGTGGGGGGAGGGTTAGAGAGAGAGGAAGAAACAGACTCCCCACTGAGCAGGGAGCCCGATGTGGGGCTTGATTCCAGGACCCCAGGATCATGACCGGATCTGAAAGCAGACACTTGACTGACTGAGCCACCCAGGTGCCCCCTAACTCTGTGGTTTTATCACCTGTGTAGAGTCATGTATCCATCACCATGGTCAAGATACAGAACAGTTTCATGGTCACATCCATGCCCCTGCTGCCTCCATACCTAGCCCTAACCCCTGGCAACCACTCATCTGTTCTCTGTTTCTGTAAGTTCGTCATTTAAAAAATGTTGTATGTATGAAATTAACAGCATATGACCTTCTGGGTTTGACTTTTTTTCAACATCAATATGTATCAATATGCGTGTGTTGATGGTTTGTTTCTTCTCATTGCTGAGAAATGTTACCAGGTATGGATATACCCCAGTTTCTGTTGTTGTCACCTACTGAGTTGTTTCTGGTTTTTGGCTATTCTGAATTAAGCTGCTACAAATGCTTGTAGACAGGTATATGTCTGAATGTAAGTTTTCATTTCTTTTGGATAAAGTCCAAAGAGAGCAATTGCTGGGTCATCTGGTAGATGCGTGTGTAGTTTTAAAGAAGTTACCAACATGTTTTCCAGAGAGATCCGATCATGTGAAGCAGAGATAGTCTGATTTGTTATTACGTGTTTTTGGTAAGACCATTCTAGGTGCTCTTTGGGACATAGATTGTCAGGTTGCTACATAGACACCAGCTCTGAGGTGAGGAGGACAAGGCTTGTGACAGGGAGACTGTAATGGGGAGGGGACCCAGTGGGCTTGTAACTTTCCTGAGCTTTCTCGGACCCTTTCCAGCCTTATTGGTAAAAGGATGAAATGGAACATCCACCTGCTGGGATGTGGAGGGTTGCAGATCAGACACACAAAAAGCTTGGCAACACATAAGCAGTGTAGAATTAGGAGCTATCCTCTTTGAGTTTGGTTTCTATTTTAATATGTGCAGGTTCTTCCTAGCCTTTTTTCTTTTCTTTTTCTTTCTTTCTTTTTCTTTTTTTTAAATGTGCTTCCTGAATTGCTCAGTGTTTCCTTATTTGTTTTCTGACCAAGTTTTTTTTAAAAAGACCAAATCTGTGCCTTCCATTCACAGATGTCTGCCTTTACAAAGCTCTCTGGATGAAGGATTTCTTTTTTCCCTCTTGCTATGCTTCCAACGGCCTTAGATATTCTCTCTGTGGCACAACCTCCCCCTTCCTCCTCCCTGTTTTAAAAAAAAAAATATTTATGCTGATGAAAGGATTCTGGGTTTTATGGAGAATGAAACAATAACTCCAGCTGGTTGGAGATAGTAATCTGGTTAGTCACACTGGGCTGGAACTCAAGCAAATGGAAAACTGAACCTGGAACGTGGCATGCAGCTGACAGCCTCAAGGGCACAATCACTGAGAACTTGTCCAATTTCTTCTCCTCTCTGGGTTTCCAAGGGGTCAACAGGAAGCTAGGAGACAGTGTGTGGAGCACACACAATGTGCCACACTCTTAACATATTTCATTTCATTTAATCCTTTGGGTAATCCCATGGGGTATTCATGGTCTCTCTGTTTTGCTGCAAAGATAAAGCTCAGAGAGATTAAGTAATGTGCCCAGCTCTAGTTACAACACCAGTAGTTAGTACAGTTAAGATTTGAATGAGTTAGGTGTGCAGCTTCTGTCCTTTCTCTTTCTAGGCACAGGCTGTCCGATGTGTGGTAGCCAGTTGGAACCTTATTTCTACTTGCTGTGCTCATGCCAAGCAGGACTCTCCAGTCTTGGTGACTGAAACTGAACTCTAAACTGGCTTCATATGAGAAGGAAATTAATATGTTGACAATTTAAAATATTAGCTTCAGACGTAGCTAGATCTAGAAGCTCCAACAGTATTATCACAGGCAAGTTCTCTATATCCTTAGATTCTGCAGTTCTGTTTGGGTTTGATTTTCAGGCAGAATCTCAACTCAGGATGGTTCCAAGACATTGCAGACTCACTTTTTCACTTTCCAAGTTTGTGGAGAAGGCCCTTTGTCCAGCTGTTTTGAAAAAGTTGTGAGGCTGACTTTGGTTTGATATAGATCTGTGCCAATCTGGAAATAATCACTGTGGCCAAGAAATGGAACTAAATTGATTGGTGAGACCTGTAACATAGATCCAGTCCTAGACCTAGGAGGTATATCAAACCACGTAAATACAAAATGGGAGCATGTGAGTTCTGGAGATAAAGAGCAGGTTAATAGTATAATCCAAATGGAAGATGGACCTTGGGTAGGGAAAAAGAATGAAAGGCCACTATGATACTCTATTAATACAATCTTACCAAAGCTTTTCCATACTTCCTCCCACTCTCCTGCTCTCCCCCCTCCTCCCTCTCTCCTTCCTCCTGCTTTTCTTTCTATAATGTTTAATAAGTACATTGATAGAAATTATTTCCTAAGATACTTCTCTAGACATTACAAGATATGTAATAAGGATTTATTATTTTTCTTCTTACTTTATAGATTAGGACACTGAGAGTCAGAGGATCAAATGACCCTCTTTTCTCTATTAGAACGTGTCCGTGAAGAAAAAATTGTCAGAACTGGCAAGGTTCAGCGATATTTATATGTCTAAACAAGAGATGGATAATCATTTGTGCCCAGGAGAAATCAAGCCTGGGACCTTGACCTCATTCACACTGAGCTACTAGCTCTTTGGAAATATAAGGCAGTGAACGGTAGGAGAGAATTAAAGTCCCAAATGTCTAATGTGTTACCAGACTGAGAAGGCCCAGGGGCAAATGTGGCTCATTCTGTGACTACAATATGAGTTATATGTCATTAGGAGCCCTTGGAGAGGATTTAAAAAGAAACACACTCCACGTAGTTAGGATCAAACCCTCTTCCTTATTCATTGTTGGCTGTTTTTTAATGTTGAGGGAATTGATGTTTAGTCTAAAGAAGCTATAAATGTGTTTGAGGCATAGTAGAATGGAATCTTCTAGAAGCAAGATAAATTGCAGGCACCATCAGCCTGGATCTCCTTGATCAAAAGGTGCGTCAAGTTGAGCTAAGGAAATGAGCCACCATGGCCTAGTGTGATTATGATTTGGGATTTAGCAGGCTTTACTGAATCATCTATAGCTTTAAGAGATGTCTCTGTCTGAGGCCTGTGCTATCAAAAAATGTCAGAAATTGAGTCACTTAAAAATACCAGGAATATTAACCAATTTCACTCTACTCTCTATTATAGTTAATCTATTCAAGAAGAAGCCATATACTCCTGAACAATTACTCATTTAGGACATAGTTCATAAATCTTTTGTGTCTGTCAAATGCTTAGGTTAAAATGGACACATGTGGTCCCTGTCCTCAAAAGTCTTACGGTCTGGATTGAAGCGGGTAAAATAATATTACAAGCATACAGGCAGACATTAGACTGAATCTTGATCTGTCAATGCAAATGTGACCTAAAGTCTCTGGTCTTGGTTTCCTTATAAGTGGGTACATATTGCCTCCTATAGAAATAGAGCTAAAGAGACAATTTCTCTAGATTATCTGTCATGTGGCAAAAATTAGGATATAAGATAGCTTAGTCCTTTATCCACTCTGTCTTGACACCACCACTCTGTCTTGACACCTCTCCTTCCTCCCTTCCAACTGATCAAGAACTGAGCGCAAAATTTAAGCCTCGCTGGGGGGAGGAGCCACTCTGTCCACAGTCTCCTATATTCTCCCCTGGCTGGGACTCATCTGCTGAGTGAAGGATATGGGACGAAGCTGATTCCTACTACAGTAATTGCACCATTAATTGCTTCTGAGGTCATATTAGTAGGAAAACAATTCTGACATGCCCATCTTAGAGGAAAGAAATATTTTTCCTCAAAGGAAAATAATCAACTTAAATCTAGGAAGCATTAACAAACATAATTTTTCAATCCAGGAGAAATCTTTCCCATCATCTAGACCAGAATCCCCTCAAGGACCTGGTTAAAATGCATGCCAAAACTCCGATGCAGTAAATCTCAACTGGGCTTTCTGTTTATAAAACGTTCACCATGCTGGTACACTCATATAATAGATTCAGGGCTAAGAAGAACAAGCTGTTAAGCCGTGAAAAGACATGGAGGAAACTTAAATGCATATTAGTACATGAAAGAAGCCAATCTGAAAAGGCTGTATACTATACAGTTCCAGTTATAGGACCTTCTGGACTCGGCAAAAACAATGGAGACAGTAAAAAAAAAAATCCGTGGTTGACAGGGGTGGATGGTTGGGGAGGGATGACTAGGCAGAGCACAGAGGATTTTGGGAGGCAGTGAAATAATTCTATATGATATTATAATGGTGGATACATATCATTAAATACCTTGTCCTAACCCATAGAATGTGCAACAGCAAGACTGAGCTCTGATACAACCTATGGGCTTTAGTTGACCAAAATGTGTCAGTGTTGGTTCATCATTGGTAACAAATGTACCACACTGGTGTTGGATTTGGATGTGGGTGATGCTGCATGTGTGCCTGGGGCGGGGTGGGGGAGGCACGTGGGAAACTCTATACGTTCCCTCAGTATTGCCGTGAACCCTAAACTACTCTAAACATTGAAGTCTGTTAATTAAAACTAACGTTCACTAGATGATCATGATGCAGAGCATATTTGAGACCTGCAGAGCTGACCCCATGCCATTCTTTTCAGATGCAAATTTGAGAAGCAGAAGAAGAGAGGAGCCAGAACACCCTCTGTGAGTTGGTGAGTTGAGGACAGAAGCAGCAGCAGGCTGGTTGCCTTCTCACTCCTCCATCAGGGCTCTTTCCCCTATCCCCCACCCTGTGTTGAAGGATCCTTACGACATCCCCCAGTGGTCCTGTGTTCTGGGTAAACAAAGAATATGGCTCCGTTTATAGCAGTCTACCTCCCTTGGGAGCCAGGGAAGGCGTGCAGCTGATTCCTACTACAGTAATTGCACCATTAATTGCTTCTGAGGTCATATTAGTAGGAAAACAATTCTGACATTGGGGAAACAATTCAGGTGAGTGATCAAGACTAGAATTTTTTCCTGTTTTCTGAACGGCAGTTAGCATGTCATTTTAGCTCTTCATACATCAATTTCATCAACATATACAACATGTCGTGTCCTTTTTCTGTTCCCTAAAGTTGCTAGGAAGAGGAAGGTGCTGCCTCTTTTCAAAGGGCGGAGGGGCTCAGCAGTTCTTGTATGTGGATTATATGCCCAGTACCAGGAAAGTATCTTTAAACATCAGCTTGTTGCAAATTACTGCAATGCTCCTCCCCCTGTAACTGCTCATCTGCCTTGTATGGGAAGATTCTGAGGGTCAGTGAAATTAGTGCACATTGTGTTAGGTTGCAGACCGTAGCAAAGCTCAGAGTTGAACTCAGTCTCTCCGACTCCATAGCCCATGATCTTTTCTCTGAACCGTGTTGCAAAAGGAGTTGTAAACACGGGAGGTCTTACTACGGCTCTCTGTTCTTGGGCTCATGGAGATAACATCCTCCAGAAGGGGAAAGAGGCCCTTTTCTCAGCATACCTGAAACGACTATGCTGTGGTCCACGGGAAGTTCTTTATACTTTTCAAAATTCATAACGAGAACAAGAAGTTTGCCTGGAGTCCATTTGGTAATTTATTTCAGGCTGTCTGGTACAGGCAGCTCCCGGGACGCATATCAAGCAGGAAGTGAAGCTTGTGACTGAATAAGCAGCCGGGGACGGAAGTGGCGGATCAGTCGCAGACAGGGCAGGGGTGACTTGGCATCAAACCAGCCAGCGTAGCTCCTCTCATTCCTGTTCATTTGGTTGATTATTAAATGTATTGCTTTTTCATTTTGATTTTTTTTCCTTCTGGCACAGAAGGGGGATATTTATCTCATGATAGGATTTTAAAGCTGAGTGTCAGGTTTTGGGTCTCTAAATGCCACTCCAGTATTAACATCACAAAATGCATTATATTTCAGTGTAGGTACGGGAAATGCAAAGCGTACCAGAGACCCAGAGTGGCGAATAAAGGCCTTGGGAGCTATTTGCTTTCTAATGTGATTCCCGAGTTCACTTTGTGCTTATGCTGGACCAGGAAGACATGGACACAAGGGAAGAAATAGCAGATAATGGAGGGCTGGCGGTTCTCCGTGGAGACATGATTAATATTGCGCCATCAAAGGGCCATGTATAATGTAGGACTTGCCTCAAATGGAGCTTGGACTCCGAACGGCCAGTGTCTAAGTCCCAGATCTTTCTTCCATCTACCAGCTTTGTCGCAGGAAGGAGTCTCAGTTCCCCCAAATGTAAAATTGGAACATCAGGAGGCTTCAGTGGGATAAGGCATGCCAAGTATTTAAATGGTGGGCAGTCAGCTGGTACTCCTAAAACACTAGTTCCCTTTCTTCTCAGTTCCATTAACTGGGGCTGATTGATGTGGCTAACAAGGAAGAGACGGAGTTTGTTTTTTGGTCTGTATTTTTCTTTCAGACCTCGAAATTGGCAGAGAGGTACCTGGGATAGGGAACCTAGGAGAGGGTAGATGGAATGCGGGCATAGTCCATTGGGGGTGGGGGGTGACCAAGAGCAGAGAAAGGAGAAACTAACTTGATTGGGTGTGTACTGTGGACACATAGGTGGAGCGTTGAGATGAGAGAATAAAGCAAAGTGCGAGGTGGCTAAGGACAGAATGCAGGATCTTTTATAGGCTCTAGTATAATTGTCTTGGATGGGAATCAGGGAGCCTCCCTCAGGATGAGGACAAAAGGGTCTGTCCTTACCTACTGCAGTTTGAATTGTATTATTTGCATATATATATATTTGACTGAGATGCTGGAAAGCTTAAATATCCCTGCCCCAGGTTATTTCAGACTTGAACCTTGAACCCTCTCCCTATACTCTTAGATTTACCTGATTCCAGAGTACCCCCCCCCCCCCCCATCCTGTGCAACCGCTTTCTCTTCTCTAGTTCGGCCATTATTCCCCGTTTTGGATATGGCCTGATACCTACCCTTTGATCTCATCTACTTCTGCTCCCCTGTGTTCACCCTCAAATGGAGGAGCCCTGTCTTTTGGCTTTGCTTCACTTGACTGCGATGCCTTGCTGAAATGAACTCCGCTCCCTGTAAAGGAGAATCTTAAAGACTTTGCCTTTACCAGCCAAAGAATCTTGATATGGTCATTGAACTTTACAATCAGAACACACTTTACGGGCCTCAGCTTGTTTCCAGCGGTAATCTGTTTGAAAAGGCATATTAAATTCCAAATTTGTTTTCCTCTCTTAATCCAAGTGTCAGTGCAGAAGAGAAACAACCTAATGTGGAGAAATACAATGAAATAATTAGAAAGTTGAGGCCTGTGAAGCCACTAAGATAAAACCAAGCAGGTCGGGTGGAGATAATAGTTCTCTGTTTGCAGTAAACATGATGTGAGAATAATTCATGACTTGTGATAACATTCAACTGAAAGGAAGTAAATTAGATGGAGACAAGGCCGGGAGAGGCTTCCAAACACCTGCAGGGCCAGACCCCACAAAGAAAGGGAGGGAGGGCAGGATCTTTTCTTTATCAGGTCATTGAAACCAGGCTTTTTGTTAATGGTAGGAGTTTAATGTGGCAACTGGAGTCAGGGGGTGCTGGAGGCTGGGGAGGGACACCGTAAAGATCGGTAGAAACTGGGCTGCGGAAGTAAAGACTCACTGAAGGCCTGCTCCGTGCAGAATGTTCGATGTGTATCATCTCGTGGAGCCCTTATGACAGCCTGGCACAGTGTGATCCCAATCCCATTTCTCACGGGAGAGGGAGGCTCCAATACAGAACCTGCCCAGGTCTCTGAGGCAAGAAAGCAGTGTCGCAGAGATCCAAGCTGAGCTGTGCCTGACTTCAAAGCCTGTTCTCTACGCCAGGCTATCTAATAACCGCTGAGTAGTATTGTACCGTTGAGATCTGAAAGACTGGTCCCGATTCTGGTGACGTCCGGGCCAGCTCCCTAAGCGTTTCTCTGTTACTCATGGGTTTGTGCGCACACAGTCCTAGCCTCACACTGAGCTGCTAACTTTATACATCTGTTTGGTTGTCCCACAAACAGGTCAGATTCACCTTATCTAGAAATCGCTAAGGCCTCTTGTCCTCTCGTTTTTTCCCTTCTCCGCCCATTTATTTAAGTCAGAAATTTGAAGTTTCCCTCAGTCCCTTCCTTTCTTTTACCTCCACCCCTCATTCAGTGACTCCCCAGGTCTTACCAATTCCACCTCCAAAATGTCTCAATTCTTCTTTTCTCTTCACTCATTCTATCCCAGTTTGGTTCAGGCTGACATCTTTTCCCTCCAGAAATACTCCGGCCTATTTTTCATTGCTCTTCCTATCTTCTGTCCCCTTCTCCGACTCCACTTTCCACACCGTAGGCACAAAGATAATGGTAAAATATAAACATGTACAAACCTTCCATGCCTCTCCTTTCCTTCAGCATCAAAGTTCAATATCTCTTTATGATGAGTATTTTAAATACTTTTTGCATGGAATATCACCTCTCCCCTATATTCTGCTCCATGAGTAAGTGAAAATAAGTTGCTTCCTCTACAGTGTCAGTCACGTTTCATAATCATCCAGCTTTCTGGGCATGTTGTACCTTCTACATGGTTCTATGTGGAATACTGTTCTGCTCTTCTTTCCTTCCTTCCTTACTATAGACTACCTAGTTCTTGTGTCTCCCAGAAACCAGTGTAGGCATCTCCTCCTTCACAAATCCCTTCTTAACTGTCCAAAGATTCAGTTGGGAATACCTTATATGGCCCTCATAATGTTTACCCATCACAGCTCTACTGCATTGGCTGATTGATTGATTCATAGAGAATGAATGTGGGGGAAGGGCAGAGGGAGAAGGGGAGAGATACTATAACAGACTTTTTTTTTTTTTTAAGATTTTGTTTATTTCTTTGACAGAGATCACAAGTGGGCAGAAAGGCAGGCAGAGACACACACACACACACACAGAGAGAGAGAGAGAGAGAGAGAGAGAGAGAGAGAGAGAAAGAGAAACAGGCTCCCTGCTGAGCAGAGAGCCTGATGCAGGGCTTGATCCCAGGATGCTGGGATCATGACCTGAGCTGAAGGCAGAGGCTTTAACCCACTAAGCCACCCAGGCACTCCACTATAGCAGATTCTGTGCTGAGCGTGGATCCTGATGCAGAGCTTGATCTCTTGACCCTGAGATCATGACCGGAATTCAGACCAAGAGTCGGACCCTTAACTGGCTGTGCCACCCAGGTGCCCCTACACTGCATTGTAAGATATATTCTGCCCTCCGCCTGGGTGGCTCAGTGGGTTAAGCCGCTGCCTTCGGCTCAGGTCATGATCTCAGGGTCCTGGGATCGAGTCCCGCATCGGGCTCTCTGCTCAGCAGAGAGCCTGCTTCCCTCTCTCTCTCTCTCTGCCTGCCTCTCCATCTACTTGTGATTTCTCTCTCTGTCAAATAAATAAATAAAATCTTAAAAAAAAAAAAAAGATATACTTCTGCCCTCTAACTTGTAAGCTTCCTGTGCATGAAGACCCTCTCCTATTTACCAGAGCTGATTCTGGTGCCCAAAACATGATCAGAGGTTTCTGATAAGGGGTTGTCACAGGTAGAAATTGGTGGGCAGGAGATTTCTCAGGGCGCCCTCTTGGAATGGGGATTAGGCAGAAGGAGAGGTTGAACCTTGGCATAGCCTCGTGGAAGCCACAGCTGTGGCTGGGATAATTCTTCAGGATGGTCTCTAGTTGGGCTCAGGGGCCTGGACTTTTCTATACCTGCATTGTTCAGTAATCAGGTGCAGGGGCTGTCTTCCACCAAGGTAGTCAGTCTCCACAGGGGGCCGAGAGCTGAGGGCTGCTTGCCAGCAGCATGACCAGCAGCTGGAACATTACTCCTTCCTTTCTGAAGGGGGATTTGAATGGCACATCTAGTGTTCACCATGGGTGAAAGATTCAATAACCACACGCTTGGACCCACTCGCTCCAGGACTGGTAAAGAATGTTGTGGAAGCTGTGATAGCATGCCCTCAGGGAGCTCACATGGAGTCATGCTTATTGTGTGTTTTCTGGTGAAGAAAAAATTGAGGAGATGATCTCAACTCTTCTAAAATTGGCTGTCCTCCTCCTCTCTGCGCCTCCTGGTGGGGGATGTTCTTAACTAGATATTCAGACTCACAAGAGCTGAACAGGTAACTGCTGGGACCAGTTCAATCTGATGGATATTGGTCCACAGGTAAAGACAGCATCCCCACTGGGCTGTGTCAGGCGTTTCTTTTCAGAGGGAATAATCCTCCTGACAAGCCACTCTTGGACTCTTCCTGCCACCTGCACCTTTTTTTCTCTCCATCCCCCAGGAGAGTTTAGGTATGAGGGACCAAGACTTGTACTAGAGAGATGGACTAGCTGCTGGACCTGGAGGCCTCATTCCCCATAGGGACCAATATCTCTTTCAACAAACAGGCTTAGGCATGGTTTTCAGACCTTCAAAGGGTGGACCCAGTTAGGAGTCTCTGTATGCAAGGAAAGTATGGTTTTCTACCAGGTATTTATGCTTTATTCATGTTTTTCCAGTTCAGATGGAATTTATTTATAATGGGCCATTTGTACCATTAAAAAAAAAAAAAAAGTAGCCCAGTAATACAGATGAGATTCCACCTTTATCAGGTTTTCAGGAAAAAGAGTAAGCGAGTTAATGGAGGATCAGATTTGTCTATAGAGAAGGAGAAAAGTGTTTGATGGCTGTTTTCGCTCCTAACCCTCTCTGACCTTCATCCCAGCACACGATATAGTTACAATACCAGTCAGTATGCATGTCAGAGTAGATAATCCTTCTACCAAGTTGTTTTCTACTTAGTTTTCCTCTTCTTTTCATGGCTCTGAATATGAGAGATCCGTTAATCTTTCTTATCCTGGGGTAGCGCAGTGCCTTGAACCTTATAGATTCTTGCTGTGTGATCTGAATGTTCGTGTCTTTCCAAAATTCATATGGTGACATCCCAATGCCTAATGTGATGGTATTACCAGGTAGGGCCCAGGGAGGTGCTTAGGTCTTCAGAGAGGAGCCCTCTTGAACAGCATTAGTGTTCTTACAGAAGAGACGTCACAGAGATCCCTCACACCCCTACCATGTGAGGACCGGCAGGAAGGTATGAGCTGGGAAGAGGGCCCAGAATGCGACCATGCTGGTACCTTGATCTTAGACTCCCCAGCTTCCAGAACGATGAGAAATAAATGTTTCTTGTTGATAAGCCACCCAGTCAAAAAAAAAAAAAACCCAAACAAAAAATCTCCACACAGTCTATGGTATCTTGTTACAGCAGCCTGAAAGGACCAAGACAATACTCAACAAAAAACTTTGTTTAGTTAACAAAAAAGAAAAAAAATTAAATTGAGAACAATCAGAAGACATACTCTCATACTTCCACCTATAAAACCTAACGTTTGTGAGTATTTTGGTATATTTCCTTCCAGTCTTTCTTACATGCACAGGCTTAACAATTGGTGTGTGCTAATTCTCTGTTGCAAAATTTTCACCCTTTTAATAGACAGACATTAAGAAAAGTAAGATTATTACATTACTAGGAGGTTGATTCTGCCTCAGCCCATCAACCTAAACATAAATACTCTGTGTGGAGAAGCTTGGGTGATGGGATGTTCAACATTTATTTTATATATACCACCTGCTAGACCATGTGTTAGGCACATGAGGGGGGAAAGAAAAATAAAGCTTAGTTCTTGCCCAAAGCGCTTATGTGCCCTTCATGGGGAAGGATGGTTCACATTCATATTTTATGTCCCAGGAGGTGACGGTCTAATGTTGGTTTAAGCTTGTTCTGTTTAGTTGAGATTATGCTCTTAAAGCCTCAGAAAAGGAAGTTAGGTCCACTTAAAAAGTTTCACCAAGGAGCCAGTTTCTCAAAAATAAACAGACAAATAATCCCTGCAGATTAGCCCGTCTCTGTAAAATAATTTTAACACAATATCCAGCTGATCATTTGGGAGGCAAGCAAGTCAGCTGGTGGGGAGTGAATGTTAGCTACTTGGTTGTCATGGAAACTTTTCTTCCAGACCAGGAAAAAGGCAGTCATGGGGAAACATGCCATGTGGAAAAATAGCCCATTTCTCCATGATCTATTCTCTCTGTTGATCACAAGTCAACATCCTACTGGGGCTGGGAGTAGAGAGAAATGCAGGCATCCTAGTCATGTAGAGGAGAGAAACATTCCCTTTTGTGCAGAGAGGGACCCAGGGGACATGATTTGAACAAGAAGTGCACAGATAAAAGTTGGAAAGCCAAGGTCATAAATTTATTTTATTTTTACTCTTTTTTTTTCTTTTACTGTTTTTCTTTTTAAAAATGATTCCTTGCAAGTAGTTAAAAGGCTTATTCTCAGTTACCCACAGATGCTGGCTGAGGAGGACTGTTGATATGAAACCTTGACTAGCATTTGCAGTGCTGACTCAAGACACATCACAGCATGTCTTGCCCAGAAATGAAGTCTGTGTAACCTGTTCAGCCCCAATGGAAAAAGCCAGAGTTAAGTCCTGATGGCTAAGACTACAAGTTGTATGATAAAGAGTCTTTCAACTGCACATAAGTGTAAAAATTACTTTTAAAACTTGATCCAACTTGGTTAATATGTTGTTTGTAAGTTGCCTATAGTTTTTGCTAATATCTCTCCACTTCTGCCTCCAATTAATCTGAATTTGCATAATCTTCATAGTTTTTAAAAAGATAGAGTTATACACCCCCAGCTTCATATCCATCATTCGAATGCATTATAACTATTCCTGAACATTTCCAACTCTCTCCTAAATTGCGAGCTCCTCAGTGCCTTGATGGTGCTTTATTCATCTTTGTAAAATTAACCATCAGCACAACGCTCGGTTCATAAGTGTTTGATTCATCAAGCGAGTTTTATGTACTAGTCTCTGGGATCTACTGGTAAACAACACTTATTCAGTGAATAATAGGATGGGTGGATAGATGGATGGTTGGTTATATCCAGTGTTTTCTTGGGTTTCCATGTTTTGGAGAGCTAAGTAATTATGTCACAAGAACAAAATCCACCACACAATTATTTTTCTGGTAGCAACTTTCTAGGCTGCAGAAAACAATTAAGATTGAACCTCAGTAGGGACAACTTGATGAATCATCATCATAGGATGATAAAGTCATTTCTGTTTCCTGTTTTTTTCCCCCATCTCAAATCTCTCCTTTATAGGTTAAATGAGATCTGCTTTTCTACTCACTATATATCAAGTCTTTAATAGTTTTTCCAGTCTACATTTCTGTTTGTACACAGAGACTTGTTTTGTCACTATACAAAGAATTTATTTCTCTTGCTGAGAGTCATGTGATAATAACTCAAAATATAGCTACACTGTTAGATTGCTTTCTTCGACTACAAGATTCCCATTTTTTTCCCCATTCTCTTCCTTGTATACGGAGCATGCTTATAATCTTCACAGACCATCAATCATCTTTGCCTTTATGTCATTTTTCTGCCTTTTCACATAACCGAAATGATTTCGTCTTTTTTTTTTCTTTTCAGAATTTTATTTAAATTCTAGTTAGTTATCATGCAGTGCAATATTGGTTTCAGGAGCAGAATTCAGTGATTCATCACTTACATAAAACCCCAGTGCTCATCACAACAAGTGCCCTCCTTAATGCTCATCACCCATCTAGCCCACCCTCCACCCACCTCTTTCCACCAACCCTCAGTTTGTTCTCTGTCGTTAAGAGTCTCTTATGGTTCATTTTCCTCTCTCTCGTTTCTTCCCTCCCCCTCCCATATGTTCATCTGTTTTGTTTCTTAAATTCCACATATAAGTGAAATCATATTAAACCATTTCATCTCGACACCTCCTCATCCCTTTGTTTATTCATGATTCCTGCTCTGCCAAACCTTAGCCCTTGTATGATTTATTCAGTTCTTTTCCCAACTTGAAAAACATTTCTTCATTAATTTTCCCAGTAATACTTCGGAATAGGTTCTATGTATTAGGAACCGGGCATTGGAGATGGGGGGTTTAGCATGATTTGAGCATTTCTGTCAAGATGCTCAGAGTCACATGTAGAGATTCTTTTTTTTTTTTTTTTTAAAGATTTTATTTATTTATTTGAGAGAGAAACAGTGAGAGAGAGCATTAGCTAGGAGAAGGTCAGAGAGCGAAGCAGACTTCTCATGGAGCTGGGAGCCTGATGCGGGACTCGATCCCGGGACTCCGGGATCATGACCTGAGCCGAAGGCAGTCGTCCAACCAACTGAGCCACCCAGGCGTCCCACATGTAGAGATTCTTAATCTAGGAAAATGAACTCCCTGAAAGTGTATGCAAAATATTGGATATCTGAACACTTCTCCCCCCGCAACTCCCCCCAGGCAGAAAATCCCTTTGTTTTATAACATTCTCTAATGAATGATATAGACAAGGAAATAAACAATGAAATTTCAGTGTGTTAACTGCTACTTATGATATGGTTATGAATAGGAAGCCAGTGAAGGGTGCTTTGGTAGGATCAGAGAAGGCACTTTGTTGGAATCTTACTGATTAAATTCACCAGAATTCACTGGCAACCTAGTAGCATCTGGGACCTCAATGATTCTCAGCAGTCCTATTTTCCTGCTGTTCTGTTTCTGTTCCCTTCTTGCTTTACCTGTCTTCTTGAAAGAGTTACTACCAAGCCCAGGTAATTCCACTGAAAAATTACAAGGACCTGCATTGTAGAATCTGAAATGTTCTTAAAATAGTAACTACTTGAAATTAACATTATCCAAAGGGTATTAGATATTAGAATATCTAATTCTAAAGGGCAAAATCCTCCAAAGTCAACAAGTAAACTTCTGGGAAAAAGAGGAAACACCATTTATAGGAGAAAATATCTCAATTTCTTTTTCATTGAATTACTATATTCTTATCTTCTGGGAATCTATAAGGCGCTGAAAATGGCTGTGGGTTGGGAGTGGAGTCTGGGTGTCTGGAGGCTAACAACTATATGTTACCTTGTTTACTTTGCATTTTTTTTTTCTTTTTAAGAGAGAGAGACTTTGAGAGCAGTGGGGAGGGGAAGAGGGAGAGAGAATCTCAAGTAGGCTCCCTGCTGAGCAAGGAGCCTGACTCAGGCCTCTATCTCATGACCCTGAGATCATGACCTGAGCTGAAATCAAGGGTCAGACACTTAACCAACTTAGCCACCCAGTCACCTCTATTCTTCAGACTTCATAAAAGATGCCTAGGTTATGAACCTTGTGCATAGTCCTACAGCGAACCAGTTGTAAACTTAAGTTGAGACTCAGGTCTGCACATTGTTCCTTATAGTCTCTACATCAAGCTACTTTCTTTTTCTCTCCAGCTTTATTGAGATATAATTAGCAATTAAAAATTGTATATATGGATGGGGATCAACTTGGTAATTTATATATGTATACATTGTGAAATAATCATTACAATCAAGCTAAATAACATATTCATCATTTCAGTTACCATCTTTGTGTGTGTATGTGTGTGTGTGTATGTGTGTGTGTGATGAGGTCATTGGAGATCTTCCCTGTTAGCAAGGTTCAAGTATAGAATACGGTATTGTTAATTTTAGTCACCATGCTGTACATTAGATCCCAAGAACTTTCTCATCGTATAACTGAAAGTTTGTACCTTTGGATCAACATCTCCCCATTTCTCCTTCCCGCCAGCCCTGGTAATCATCAATCTGCTCTCCATTTCTATAAATGTGTCTTTTTTAGATACCGTAATCCCATAGGAGGAGATTATGCGGTATTGTCATTCTGAGTCTGGATGATTTCACTTAGCATAATGCCTTGAGGTTCAGCCATGATGTAACAAATGGCAGGTTTCCTTTATTTTAAAGGCTGAATGATATGCCATTGTATGTCTATACCACTTTTCCTTTATCTTTTCATCCAGTGATGGACATTTAGGTTGTTTCCATAAGTCATTTATTATGAATAATGTTATAATGAACATGGGAATGCAGGTATCTTTTCAATATCCTGATTTTGATACTTTTGGATAAATACCCAGAAGTGGGATGCTGGATCATATCAATATTCTATTTTTAATTTTTTGAAGAACTTCTATATTGTATGGATTTAAGGAGCAGTCATGTCTTCTTGATTTAAAGGAAGGGCTTCAGTAGGGAAATACTTTTTCCAGCAGGTGGATGCTGGGGCACCAGCTGGGTGGAGTGCATTATCTCTGGCTTTGGGGGAGTGGCATAGCAGGGTAGAATCCAGGTAGCTCTATCAACAATGTCAATGTCAGCAAAGACTGCTGGGTTCCTAGGTGGCCAAGGTTGTGGGTTTCATGGCCATGATCAGGGCTGCTTGGGTCCTTGGAGGTGAAGTCTTTTAATAGTCTCACTTTCTTTATACCCCATGGAGTGGGGAAGAGATGCATTGGACCAGGAGATGGGCACAGATGGGAAGAGATGTGTTGGACTAGGAGATGGGGTAACATAGATGGGGACTAGCCTTTTTCATGTGGCCATCTTCCAATTGTTGCAGCCTCTTCGTCATACTCCAGAGTTCTCCCATAGCTATTTTCCCTGGTAGCTAGTTATTTAATCGTTTTTTTGCTTGTTTATTTTTTTGCAATGGGGGATAGGAATGGAGAAGCATTGAGACCTCCTAGAGTGCCATCTTGCTAATGTCACTTTTCAAGCTGCCCTCTAAGACAACAGAAAAGCTACCCTTCCCCCAAATCAAAGCCAAAATCAAAGACTTATTTGCATATTATTGATTTAAGAATGTGATCCTAGAGAGCAGATGTGAGGGATTGAGGTAGCAGAACAGGGAAAGATGGACTGTTAATACAAGGATGTGTAACCAACTTTGCTAAAGATACAAGACAGCTGGTTTTTGGGAACTTTTTGAAAATCTTAATGAGTATCTCAAAACCCCTGTCTGAAGTAGCAAGGGGTAGGAAGGTGCATCCTGGGTTGCTCCTGTCAGAGATACCTGGAGAAGGATGAGAAGTGTGCTATCAGATGGCATCTTCATGAATCTGTTCATAATGTTAGTGGTTGGAAAAAGAGGTGAGGGTGATATGAGTTGACTCAGTGCATAAGAGATGGTCCGTATGGAGGGGGATCGGGATTAAAGAGTATACCTATCATGATATAAATAAACAACATGATAAAAAAAGGAAAAATGTTTAGTATGGAAGCAAAATGAATAATGATAACAGTGACAAGCTTCTCTATATTATAGAAATGAATAGAAATATAATGAGGGAACCCTTTTGTGTGGGTCAAAGTGGGTCAACTTTATGGGTGCACTATGTGCTTGGGAACTACGCTGAGGAGTGTTGGTGTCAGCGAGTGTCTAGTTTCTAGAAGTACGTAATCTCTGTGCAGACACAGGGCCATATCCTCCAGGAAGCTCTGCTGTTCAGAAAGCAGTGAGACTCCGTGGCCTGAGTGACATCTGATTCTTTGGAGGACCTTTATGATATCTTAATCATTGGGGTCTTTGCTTTTTCCCCAATCGATGTCCTTTGTTTTTTCCCCCTCAGATGGAATCTCATTGGCAAATGAAATCTTATGCAGAACTCTGATATGTCGAACTTAAGATGAAGTTGTTCCATGCTTAAAACAGGTAGTTTCTTGGATGTTTGGATGCTGGAGAATGGAGAAGAGAGGGTATGGGGACACTCATTGTGTCTCTTTTGGAGGCTCCTGAGGTATTTGAAAAATCCACTAAGAATTAATTGAGCAACTAGAGAATTCTTGCTTTGGGATAGGAGTTAAGGATTCTGACAATCTGATCTACAATATTTAAAGCCAGTTCCAAAATAAGAGCTCCATGAGGGCAGTGACATTGTTATATCCACTTGCGTATTTTTAGAACTTCTAAGAGCACTTGGCACTTGCTAGGTCTCAGTGTTTTTCGAATGAATGGATGACTGCAATGTTCAAGGTGCTGTGCTACTATTTATTTTCAGTAAGTTGGGAAAAACTAGTTTTGATTTGTCAATACCGTTCTTCTTAGTCCCTTTGTCACCATCACCATATGTGATGTGGATGGCCACAATTATAAATTATTAGCCTCAACTCAAGCAGTACTAACTGCAGGTGGAGAATCAAACCCATGACATCAGTCTACTGAAAAGTATCCTTTAACTTTTCAGAGAGAGAATTAATCTAACCCAGACATCAAAATGACTGGAGATAAATTGGATCCATGAAACTTAGAGTTTGAAAAAGAATAAACATGGGGAGGGATAAATTTGTGAGATTCTATGGAGAAAAATTCGATGCATTTAATACAGACACAATGTTGGGTTCTTTTGACTCCTATATAAAGAAACATAAATAAGTGAATAAGTAATACCCTATGTTAAAATCATGGTAAGGTACTGGAAGTTCTAGAAAGTGTATCTGTTAGAAAGCCTTGATCAGTCTTACAAAAGTACTCATGTAGTCATCCAAAACAAGTATTTTTCTTGCTTATTAAATGAATGCTTTCACATCACATATTGCCATATAACAAACATATTCTCTGTTGTTGATGTTAGCAACAGTACAGTTAGATATATTGACAATATTTGAATTACCACCCAACTTCTGCCTTTCTAGAGAGAATGATTTATCCAATGAGGATGATAAATGGCAATTCTTGGCAGCAATGCTAGCACTGGTGGATTTACTGTAACATAGCTCGGGATTTGTTTTTCATATCCGAAGAGGAAAATTACATTTGTATATTACAAAGGAATGAAGATCAATTTGTAATTGGAAATTCTTGCCGCTGAACCAGCTTATATTGTACTAATTTTGGGGGGGGGTGATTGTTTCTGCAGTGGTATGTTTAATATTAGAATGGCTCAGGCAGGATCTATCAACAGTGTATCATAATCCTGATAAAGTCTCTTGTGGAATCAAACTTATTCTCTCCTTTTACATTATACTTAGGCCGTTTTAAAAAAATACAATTTATTTTTCAATTATAAAAGTAATACTTGTTTATTATAGAAAAGTAAGGGAAAAGCATAATCCTTAACACCTAGGGACAATCACTGCTTTCTTATTTCTAAATGTTAATTTGTTCTGATTTTACAAGTTAAACATGTTTAGAAAAGAAATTTAGAAAATTTAGACATGCAGAAAATAAAAAAATGTTATCACTCACAATTTCACCAAGAGATGACTACTTTGAACATGTTGGCCTTAGTACTTACCTAGATTATATATTTGCATATAGATATTTAAGAAACACATTTTATTTTTAATTAAAGGAACCTATACATATTGTTATAATTTTTTTTACATGTTATATTTTTTGTAATTTAATAATTCATTTTCATATTTCTAGACCAATAAAGTTATTTTATAATACTACTTTTACTGAATCTATAAAAATCTATCACATGACAATTTATTTTACCAGTCTTTTATTATTGGAATTTTATATACAAATCTCTGAAAGATTTCTTCACTATACCTTTCCACCTAATCTTAATTATAAATTTTGGTTAACTTAGTACAAGTAAAATTTCTGTGCAGGAAAGTGGAACAATTTTTATTCCTACCGAGAGTATACGAATTGTCATGTATACAGCCTATCTTCATGCTTGGGCATTACCTAGACTCACACAAGTATTTGTTACTCTCCTGTTCAAAAAGGGGAATCTCATTGTGCTAACACCCTTTGGTTGGACAGAACAGCTATTCACTTACATTATTTGGTGTAAAGAGGATTTTGTGAGGAAGGTTGCATTAACTGGGCCTCATAGAATAATAGAAAAGCCAAGCCCTGAGGAGCCTGATGGTGAGTTGGACAGAGGATGGTCTTTCAAGAGGAAGTACAGTGTTAGCTCTCGCTTATTCTCATCTTCTCTCTTTAGTAACAGGGTTTCTTTCTTTCTTTCTTTTTCTTTTTTTTTTTTTTTTAACTTTTATTTATTTATTTGAGAGAGAAAGAGCGAGAGCGCGCAAGCAGGGAGAGCAGCAGAGGGAAAGGGAGAAGCAGGCTCCCTGCTGAGCACAGAGCCTGATGTGGGACTCAATCCCAGAACTCTGTGAGATTGTGACCTGGGTTGAAGGGAGGCACTTAACTGATTGAGCCACCCAGGCACCCCAGTAAGAGAGTTAAAAAATTTTTTTTAACGTTTTATTTTATTCTTAAATCTTAAAGCATTCTTGTATGTAGTACTACATGTATAGTAGAAAAGACTAAGAGAGGAATTCGAACAGTGCGACAGCAGGAAAACAAATACCTCAGCTAAAAAAAAAAAAAAGGGCTAAGGACCTGAATAGACATCTCTCCAAAGAAGACATACAATGGCCAACAGGTATATGAAAAGCTGTTGAACATCACTTATCATTAGGGAAATGCAAATCAAAACCACAATGCCATATCACCTCATACTTGTAAGGATCGCTATTACCAAAAAGAGAAAATATGATAAATGGAGGCGTCTGGGTGGCTCAGTGGGTTAAAGCCTCTGCCTTTCGCTCAGGTCATGATCCCAGGGTCCTGGGATCAAGCCCCGCATTGGGCTTTCTGCTCAGCAGGGAGCCTGCTTCCCCACCCCCTCTGCCTACTTCTCTGTCTACTTGTGATCTCTGTCTGTCAAATAAATAAACAAAATCTTAAAAAAAAAAAAAAGAAAAGATAATGAGTGTTGGTGAGATGTGGAGTAAAGGGAAGCCTTGTGTATTATTGGTGCAATGTATAGTGATAACAGCTGTCACAGAAGCAGTATGGATGCTCCTTAAAAAATTAGAAACAGAATTACCATATGATCCAGTCATCCCACTTCTGGGTATATATGCAAAGAAAATAAAGTCTCTGTCTTGAAGCGATATCTTCAGCCTCATGTTCATTGCAGCATTATTTACAGTAGCCCAGATATGGAAACAACCTGAGTGTCCATCAACAGATGAATGGATAAAGGCAATATGACATATATATGTGTATTTAATAATGGAATACTATTAATCCATAAACAAGGAGGGAATTCTGTCATTTGTGAGAACACAGATGATTCTGGAGGACATGATGCTAAGTGAAATCACCCAAACACAGAAAGAAAAGTCCTACATGATTTCGCTTATATGTGGAATCTAAAACAGTCAAACACGTGGAAGTAGGGAGTTGAATGCTGGTTATCATGGACTGGCGTGCGTGGGGGACGTAGAGAGATGGGTACAGACTTTCATTTATAAGATGGGTAAACCTGGAGATCTCATGTACTGAGTGGTGATGAGAGTTAATATTGCTGTTGTACCCATTGTGTTGCCTTTTTACAAACTGAAGGTTTATGGCAACCCTATGTCAAGTGAGTCTATTGGCACCATATTCCCCACACCACCCCCGCCCAACAGTATTTTCTCATTTTGTGTCTCTGTGTTACATTTTGGTAATTCTTGCAATACTTCAAGCTTTTTCATTGTTACTACATTTGTTATGGTGATCTGTGATCAGTGATCTCTGGTGTTAATATTCTAATTGTTTTGGGGCACCACGAGCTATGCCCACATAAGGTGGCAAACTTGATAAATTTTCTGTGTGTTCTGACAGCTCCACCAAAGAGTGGTTCCCTATATTTTCCTTTCCTGGGGACTCCCTGTCCCCTGACACAACAATGTTGAATTTAGGCCAGTTAATAACCCTGCAGTGTCCTCTTAAGTGTTCGGGTGGAAGGAAGAGCCGTATGTATCTCACTTTGAATCAAAAGCTAGAAATGATTGAGCTTAGTGAGAAAGGTGCACTGGCAGCTGACATGGGCCAAAAGGTAGGCCTCTTGTGCTAAACAACCAAGGTGTGAATGCAAAGGAGAAGTTCCTGAAGGAAATTTAAGGTACTATTTCAGTGAATACACAAATGATAAGAGAGTGAAACAGCTTTCCCCTGCTGGTATGGAGAAAGTTTGAGTGGTCCGGAAAGAAGCTTAAAGTAGCCACAGTATTCCCTTAAGCCAAAGACTGATCCAGAGCAAGCCCCTAACTTTTATGAAGGCTGGGGCAGGTGAGGAAGCTGCAGAGGAGAAATTTGAAACCAGCAGGTTTTGGTTCGTGAGCTTTTTTTTTTAAAAAAAAAAAATTTTTTTTTAAAAATTATTTATTTATTTATTTGTCAGTGATGGAGAGAGAGCGAGCAAGCACAGGCAGACAGAGAGGCAGGCAGAGGCAGAGGGAGAAGCAGGCTCCCTGCCAAGCAAGGAGCCCGATGTGGGACTCGATCCCAGGACGCTGGGATCATGACCTGAGCCGAAGGCAGCTGCTTAACCAACTGAGCCACCCAGGCGTCCCGGTTTGTGAGCTTTAATGAAAACATAAAAGTGCAAGGTGAAGTAGCATGTGCCAATGGAGAAGCTGCAGGAAGTTATCCAGAAGATCTGGCCAACATAATTCAAGAAGGCCACTACACTAAACAACAGATTTTCAATGTAGATGAAATAGCCTTCTATTAGAAGACTTTCATAGCTGGAGAGAAGTCAAAGCCTGGCTTCAAAGGACACACTGATTCTCTTAGGGGCTAGTGCAGCTGGTGACCTTAAGTTGAAGGCGGTACTCATTTAACCACTCCAAAATTTCTAGGGTCTTTAAGAATTATGCTAAACTGACCCTGCCTATGTCTATAAATGGAACAACAAAGCTCACATGACAGCCCATCTGTTTATAACATGGTTTACTGACTATTTTAAGACCACTGTTGAGACCTGCTCAGAAAAAAAGATTCCTTTAAAAATATTACTGGTTATTGACAATGCACCTGGTCACCCAAGAGTTCTGATGGAGATGTACAAGGAGATTAATGTTGCTTTCATGGCTGCTAATATGACATTCATTCTGTAGCCTGTGGATGAAGGAGTCATTTTGACTTTCAGTTGTTATTATTTAAGAAATACATCTCATAAGACTATAGCTGTCATAGGTAGTGATTCCTTTGATGGATCTGGGTAAAGTAAATTGAAAACTTCCCAGAAAGGATTCATCATTCTAGATGCCATGAGGAACATTTGTGGTTTATGGGAAGAGGTCAAAATAGCAACATGAACAGGAGTTTGGAGGAAGTCAGTTCCAACTCTCATCTCTGACTTCGAGGGGTGGACAACTTCAGTGGAGGGAAGTCATGAAGATGTGACAGAAATAGCAAGAGGACTAGAATCTGAAGTGGAGCCTACAGATGGACTGAATTGCCGCCATTTCAGGATAGAACTTTAATAGACGAGGAGCTGCTTCTTATGGGTGAACAAAGGATGTGGTTTCTTGAGATGGAATCTCCCTGTGGAGAAGATGCTGTGAAGACTGTTGGATTGGCAACAGAGGATTTAGCATATTCCATAAACTTAATTGGTAAAGAAGTGGCAGGGTTGGACTCCAGTTTTGAAACAGGTTCTACTGTGGGTAAATGTAATCAAATAACATCACATGCTACAGAGAAATCATTTATGAAAGGAAGAGTCAATCAATGTGGCACATTCCATTGTTGTCTTATTTTAAGAAATTGCCTAGGAGTATACATTGTTGTTTTAGGCAAAATATTATTACACACTTAATAGACCTGCAGTCTATTAAATATAGTGTAAACAACTTTTATATGTACTGAGAAACCAAAAAAATTCCTTTTACTCACTTTATTGTGTTGCTCATTTTATTGTGGTGGTTTGGAACCAAACCCAAAATACCTGTATGTAGTAGGTCTTGTGAACTGACTGAAAATGTTCACTTTTCCTAACAGCAGTCTTCAGCCAGCTGGTTACTTTCATAAGACAAAAGTTCTGATATGATTTTCCTTCAACTTATTGCAACCTCCTCAAAGAGAGATTATTTTAAATATTATTATTAGAAGCTTACCCAGTCTTAAACACACTCAGATAAAACTTAGTCATATAGTTTTCTTATTTCAGTATAATGAATTCAGATTTTATTATTTCTGATTGCCTGATATCATCATTATTATTATTATAAACTGATTATTAGCTACCATCATGATTTAGTTGAGAATCTTTGAGTTAGCTACCATCATGATTTAATTATCAACAAAGCAAAGAAAATCATTATTTAACTTTAATAAATGAAAATATATGAGTGACAGTCAATTAACATTGAAATAAAAGGCATTTTGATTTTTATAGATAAGCTATTTTCTGTGTAAGAGTTTTCCTCTTAATGGACTATTTGAAGGAAGATTGATATCAATTAATATGTCTATTAAATGCCACTATTTTCAAAAGTGATCTGTAATTATTTTGCTCTAGGCTACTTTGATAAATGTGAGTGGAGTATCTGCATATTTACTATACAGCTAATATGCCAAAAATTAAATTGGGCATTCCTTTCTTATGTAATTTTCATCTAATTGTATAGCTGTTAGATATATCTCTCAAATGCTCAATAATTCTCTATTTACAATCAACTTATGTTTAATTAAAAAGCAGTGACAAACTTGCTAACTCCGCATTAACTACTCATGATATAAAATTAATAGCAGGTCTAAATTATTTTAAGTGATTTAAGGATTTTCAGCATATTCTCCCAGCTTCCAAGTTGCTTGACTCAAACAAACAGGAAATAAAAACATCATGTTAATTAAATATTTTTCTGTTAAATAATAATAAGTTTGCATTTTTATTTATTTTAATCGTGGGATATGGTATATTAACATTAAGAAATGAGAAATCAGCTATGGTGAGTGCTACGAAGTGTGTAAACCTGGCGATTCACAGACTTGTACCCCTGGGGCTAATAATACATTATATGTTTATAAAAAATAAAAAAAATTATTAAAAAAAAGAAATAAGAAATCAAATGACCAGTGATTTATTTACATAAAATTTATTTAATGCTATTTACATACAGTGAAATGTAATTTAAAATAAAAAGGCGGAGGGAAGCTTTGAGTTTTTGCCAGAAAAAAATAGGCCCATCTGTGGACAAGGTTGTTACAGAGTTTGTCATTCTCCCTGTCTCTGTAACTTGTTTTTCCGGTTATAGTTGATTGGGTTTGCAGGTCCAGTTAATCCATGAAACAGTGTAGCACAAAAATGTGACCTGAGAGAAACATTCATGATGCTCTGAGCCAATAATAATATTTATTACCTGGAAGTTTAAATATGAAAAGTAGAGAGCACACAGGTGATAATAAGAGCAGAAAACAGTAAGAAAGATCATGTGAGAAACAAAAAGGGAAATGTTAAAGTATTAGTTAATATTCTTATACTTAAGATAAACTCTCTTCTCAAATTTCTAGTACCATCTGTGAAGTGCAGTAAAGCAATGTGTGATAAGACCTCAGAAGGAGGTCTAGAATAAATGATTCAATTAACATTACATCATTTTGTCTTTCTAACCAAAAGTCAAACCTCTTCATTAATCATAAAATTAATTTAAGGGTTCACATAGGCCTTAATAATAAAAGAAAAAGAATCAGCTATAATAACAGTAAATATTTTGCCATGAAATTTTGGTTTTAGTTTTATTACATAGTTAGGGTACAGGTATACCTGTACCAATTTGTGGTAAAATTCATGAAGCTGAAATATAAATAAATAAAGACAATAAGAGCAATATTATTATTAATAATTCAAAACTTCAAGGTTTGAAATAAATGTGACCAACTTATAATTGGCCCTTAGATCTACTTGATTACTGCAAAATTTCAGTAAATATTTTGCCATGAAATTTTGGTTTTAGTTTTATTACATAGTTAGGGTGTGTGTGCTGAATGGTGGTATGAACTGCAGTTCTATTTAAGTAATAACCTGTATCAGTCAGGGTCCTCCAGAGATAGAGAACCAATAGGATTTTTTCCTCCCTACCCCCTCAATCCCCCAAATTTATCTCCAAAACTAATATATATTATAGGAATTGGCTTGGCTCATACGGTTTTGGAGGCTGAGAAGTCCCATGATCCGCCATCTGCCAGCTTGAAAACCAGGAAAGCTGGTGGTGTAATTCAGTCTGAGTTTGAAAGCCTTTTAATTAGGGGTGGAGTGGAGGCTGGTGTTGTAATTTCTGATCTGAGTGTGAAAGCCTCAGAACCAGGAGTGCTGATGTCTGAGATAGAAGGTAGATGTCTTAGCTCAAGCAAAGAGAGGATTTCACCCTTCCTCTACCTTTTTGTTTTATTTAGCCGCTTACTCAAGAGATGCCCACCCATACTTGGGAGGGCCATCTGCTTTACTCTGTTCACCAATTCAAATGCTAATCTCTTCCAGAAAAACCTTCACAGGCACATCCAGAAATAATGTTTTACCATTCATCTGAGCACCCATCCCTAGCTCTGTTAAGTTGACACACAAAATTAATCATCATACAGCCAAAGATTGAAAAATAGATATATAAATCTCTCATATAATGATTAAAAATGTTGTAGTTTGTGGTTAGTCTTATAGTGTGTTTCATATACAGGTATGGATATCAATTCAAATCAAACTGTCCAGGTTTGAAATATGGCTTCAGCATTTAATAGCTGGATATAAAGAAAAATTCCTTTGAACTCTGTTTCCCCATTTATAAAATACTTTTAGTAATAGCATCTAACTGACTGGGTTGCCGAAAATTTAAATAGAATAAGTGGAAAGGAACATGCTAAAAATTTAGCATATAGTGAACTCAGAATAGTAGTATTAGGGCTCTCACAAATGATTCAAATAAGGTTATTCAGAGATACTTCTCACCCAGCTGGAATAACAGATGATGGATCTACCATCCCACTTGAAAAACAAAAACTGGAAAAAATAAAGGAAACTGGTTTTCAAGTTACTGAGTATGAGGCAATGGAGGATAGTGATCTCTGAGAGATGGGAAACAAATGATATGAACTTTATGATTATCCCTGAGGGTCTCCTGGCTGCAGTGCAAGAGGGGAAAACCCATGTAGAGCCTAGAAGACTCCTTGAGTTGAGAAGTTGGAACTGTGAGTCTGGAGAGAAAAAGGCAACTAGTTTTTAGGAAAAACTATTAAAGATGTGAGAGCTTTGCTCATGGAGGGAAATCCAGAGATCTGTAGACTATTTTGCGAAGTACTGATCAACACCATGTATGTGTGAGAAATCTTACCCATGGCTGAGAAAGAGCAACTTGAAAGGATTCAGGAGAACACAGGGCCAGCAATAGTGCTCATTTCCATAAACTGGAGTGGAAAATTTCATAAATCATGGGGCAACAGGTTAGAGTACTAAGAAGATTCTTGCCTTGTGTTGGGAAATAATTATCATTAGACTAAATATGGCTCTGATCATAAAAGTTAAAGGCAGAACCGGAAAGGATCAAGCTGTTTGCCAGTAACTTAACTGCGTCTCCAAACAAAGCTCAAGGACGTTTGTGGGAATAGAAAAATCTAGCATCTAAGAAGGTAAAATTCACAATGTGTAGCATCATTAAAAAATATTGTGAGGCAGAAAATGAAGCAGGAAAATACAGTCTATATTGAAAAAATCATCAAACTGCAACCAACCCAGAACTAAGGAAATTAACCAAAAATGACACTAGAAAGTTCTAATAACTTTATTTCATATATTCAAAAAGTTAAATAGAAAGATGTAAGATAAAAAAACACCCAAATAAAACTTCTAGAGATGAAAACTACAATGTCTGAAATGATAAACAAACTGAATGCAATTAATGTAATTAGACATTGCAGAAGAAATGATTAGTGAACTTGAAGATGTAACAACAGGAAATAGCCAAAACAAAAGAAAATGAGAAAAAGAATCAGCTATGGGACAACTTTATGTAGTCTTACATACATGTAGTCCACAAAGAGGGGGACATACTTGAAGACATAATTATTGAAGTATTCTGAAGTTCATGAAAACTATGAAACCACAAATGCAGAAAGCTTAAATAACCCCAAGCATAAGAAAATTACACCAAGGCACATCATAATCAAAATGCTTAAAACCACTAATAAAGAGAAAATCTTTTTTTTTTTTAAATTTTATTTATTTGACAGAGATCACAAGTAGGCAGAGAGGCAGGCAGAGAGAAAGAGAGGAGGAAGCAGGCTCCCTGCTGAGCAGAGAACCCAATGTGGGGCTCGATCTGAGGACCCTGGGATCATGATCTGAGCCAAAGGCAGAGGCTCAGCCCACTGAGCCACCCAGGTGCTCCTAAAGAGAAAATCTTAAAAGAGCCAAGAAAATAAAAGCCACATTACATATAGAGGAATAAAGGTAACAGTAGATTTTTTTCACTGGAGAATGTAATTTAAAAAATGGAAGTATATCATTGTTAAATAATTAAAAATAAACACAATAGCTTAGAATTTAACTGTCAACTTAGAATTTTTTTTCAGCTTAGAATTTATGCTCAGTAAAAATAATTTGTTTTTCAACTTAGAATTTATGCTCAGTAAAATATCTTTCAAAATTGAAGGTAAAATAAAGACTTTCAGAAATACAGAAGCTGAAATAATTACCAGCAGACCTATATTATAAGAAATGCTGAAAGAAGTCCTTCAGGGAGAAAGGAAATCATATTAGATAGAAACATGAATCTACATTAAGTAATAAAAGCATTGGAAATAATAACTACATTGATAAATGTACAAATTATTTCCTTATTTTTAAAATTGCTTTACAAGATTATTGATTTTTAAAACAAAAATAAAACAGTGCATTGTGGAATTTGTAACATATGTAAAAAAGAAATGTATGACAAAGGCTGAGTAGAGAGAAATAGAAATATACTCTTGTGAGGTTTTAATTCTTCATATGGAGTTGATAAAATGAACTATATATATGATACAATTTATATAAATGTATATTTATACTTATGTATTACATATAATACAATATTTATATAAACACAATAAATATAATGAACCACAAGGCAACTGCTAAATTAAAAAAAAAATCTAAAAGACAGATTGTCAGATTGAAAAGGAAAACATTATCCCACTATATGCTGCCTATAGGAAACCCAATTTACAAAGACAGAAATAGATTTAAAATAAAACAATAAAAAAAGATATACAATGCTAACACTAACCAAAAGAAAGCTATATTGTCTATATTAATATCAGATAAAGTAGGATTCAGAACAAAGAATATTATCAGGGTAAGTGAAAGTCCCTTCATATTCATAGAAGGGTTAGTTCATTAGGAGGACATAACAATCTAAATGTTCAAGCATCTAATAATAGAGCTTCAAAATATATGAGGTAAAACCTGGTAGAACTGCAAGGGGAACTAGACAAATTCACAATTACAGTTAGGTATTTTAATATCTCCCCTCAATAACTGATTGAAAAAGAGGACTAAAAATCAATAGGGTTATGGAGGGCTTACTCATTGTAGTAATCAATCACCTTGATCTAATTGACATTCATACAATACTCCTCCTAACGACAGAATTTTTTTTTTATTAGTCATGGAACATTTATCAGTTTAGACCATATTCTGAACCATAGAACTAATCCTAATAAATTTGAAAGGATTCAAAACATACAATGTGTGGTCTCTGATCAGGTAGGAGTGGAATTACCAACCAAAGAATAATATCTGGAAAGCCCTGAAAACTTGGAAACTCAATTACACACTTCTAAATTACTCGTGGATCAGAGAAGAAATCAAAAGGAATATTAGAAAAGTATTTTGTACTGAATGAAAAGGAAAATGCAACATCCAAAATTTGTGGCATGTCAGCTAAGCAGTACTTATGAGGAAATATATCATATTAAACACTGAGGCTATGGGGTGTGTGTGTGTTGATAGCAGCAAGACGTTTGTAAAGTTACAAGAAAGGTAGTTATTGGCCTAAAGATAGACAGATAGAATACTATAACAGAATGGAGAGTCTGAAAATAGAGATGTACATTTGTAAGTATACATGACCATATAACATTAATAATAAATGACTAGATTTTATGGTATATGTGTGTTTTGTGATATGAGCCTGGAAATGTAAGTAGGGATCTTGCACTTTTTTTTTTTGAAAAAAAATTTTTTTTCCTGAATATAATATAATCATTGAAGGATACAAAGAGAGAGAGTAACAGGATAAGATTTTTTTTTATTAAATTGATTTATTTATTTTCAGAAAAACAGTATTCATTATTTTTTCACCACACCCAGTGCTCCATGAAATCATGCCCTCTATAATACCCACCACCTGGTACCCCAACCTCCCACCCCCCTGCCACTTCAAACCCCTCAGATTGTTTTTCAGAGTCCATAGTCTCTCATGATTCACCTCCCCTTCCAATTTACCCCAGCTCCCTTCTCCTCTCTAACACCCCTTGTCCTCCATGATATTTGTTATTCTCCACAAATAAGTGAAACCATATGATAATTGACTCTCTCTGCTTGACTTATTTCACTCAGCATAATCTCTTCCAGTCCCGTCCATGTTGCTACAAAAGTTGGGTAGTCATCCTTTCTGATGGAGGCATAATACTCCATAGTGTATATGGACCACATCTTCCTTATCCATTTGTCCGTTGAAGGGCATCTTGGTTCTTTCCATAGTTTGGTGACTGTGGCCATTGCTGCTATAAACAGATGGCCCTTCTTTTCACGACATCTGTATCTTTGGGGTAAATACCCAGGAGTGCAATTGCAGGGTCATAGGGAAGTTGTATTTTTAATTTCTTGAGGAATCTCCACACTGTTCTGCAAAGAGGCTGCACCAACTTGCATTCCCACCAACAGTGTAAGAGGGTTCCCCTTTCTCCACATCCTCTCCAACACATGTTGTTTCCTGTTTTGTTAATTTTGGCCATTCTAACTGGTGTAATGTGGTTTTAATTTGAATCTCCCTGATGGCTAGTGATGATGAACATTTTTTCATGTGTCTGATAGCCATTTGTATGTCTTGATTGGAGAAGTGTCTGTTCATATCTTCTGCCCATTTTTTGATATGTTTGCTTGTTTTGTGTGTGTTGAGTTTGAGGAGCTCATTATAGATCCTGGATATCAACCTTTGTCTGTACTGTCATTTGCAAATATCTTCTCCCATTCCGTGGGTTGCCTCTTTGTTTTTTTGACCGTTTCCTTTGCTGTGCAGAAGCTTTTGATTTTGATGAAGTCCCAAAAGTTTATTTTTGCTTTTGTTTCCTTTGCCTTTGGAAACATATCTTGAAAGAAGTTGCTATGGCTAATATCGAAGAGATTACTGCCTATGTTCTCCTCTAGGAGTCTGATGGATTCCTGTCTCACGTTGAGGTCTTTTATCCATTTTGAGTTTATCTTTGTGTATGGTGTAAGAGAGTGGTCGAGTTTCATTCTTCTACATATAGCTGTCCAGTTTTCCCAGCACCATTTATTGAAGAGACTGTCTTTTTTCCACTGTATATTTTTTCCTGTTTTGTCGAAGATTAATTGACCATGGAGTTGAGGGTCCATATCTGGGCTCTCTACTCTGTTCCACTGGTCTATGTGTCTGTTTTTATGCCAGTACCATGCTGTCTTGGTGATCACAGCTTTGTAATAAAGGCGGTCCTAAGGGGGAAATACATAGCCATCCAAGCCTCCCTCAAAAAAATTGAAAAATCCAGAATACACCAGCTGTCTCTACACCTTAAAGAACTGAAGAATCAACAAGAAATCAAACCAACTCCACACATAAGAAGGGAAATCATCAAGATTAGAGCTGAGATCAATGAGGTAGAAACCAGAGGTACAGTAGAACGTATCAATGAAACTAGAAGCTGGTTTTTTGAAAGAATCGATAAGATCGATAAGCCATTGGCCACACTGATCCAAAAGAAAAGAGAGAAAGCCCAAATTCATAAAATTATGAATGAAAAGGGAGAGATCACAACTAACACCAAGGAAGTAGAAACAATCATCAGAAGTTATTATCAACAGTTATATGCCAATAAGCTTAGCAACCCAGATTAAATGGATGCATTCCTGGAAAACTATAAACTACCAAAATTGAACCAGGAACAAATTGACAACCTGAATAGACCGATATCTAGTAACGAGATTGAAGCAGTGATCAAAAACCTCCCAAAAAACAAGAGCCCAGGACCTGACGGATTCTCTGGGGAATTCTACCAAACTTTCAAAGAAGAAATAACACCTATTCTACTGAAGCTGTTCCAAAAAATTGAAGCAGAAGGAAAACTTCCTGACTCTTTCTATGAAGCCAGCATTACCCTGATCCCCAAACCAGGTAAAGACCCTACCAAAAAGGAGAATTTCAGACCAATATCACTGATGAATATGGATGCTAAGATTCTCAACAAGATCCTAGCCAACAGGATCCAACAGCACATTAAAAAGATTACCCACCATGATCAGGTGGGTTCATCCCTGGGCTACAAGGATGGTTCAACATTCGCAAATCAATCAATGTGATACAACAAATTAATATAAGAGAGAAGAACCACATGGTCCTCTCAATTGATGCAGAAAAAGCATTTGACAAAATCCAGCATCCGTTCCTGATTAAAATGCTTCAAATTGGGAGGGAGACAAACCATAAGTGACTCTTTTTTTTTTTTTTTTTTAAAGATTTTATTTATTTATTTGACAGAGCGAGATCACAAGTAGGCAGAGAGGCAGGCAGAGAGAGAGGCAGGCAGAGAGAGAGGAAGGGAAGCAGGCTCCCTGCTGAGCAGAGAGCCTGATGCGGGACTCGATCCCAGGACCCTGAGATCATGACCTGAGCCGAAGGCAGCGGCTTAACCCACTGAGCCACCCAGGCGCCCCCCATAAGTGACTCTTAATCTCACAAAACAAACTGAGGGTTGCTGGGGGGAGGGGGGTTGGGAGAAGGGGGTGGGATTATGGACATTGGGGAGGGTATGTGCTTTGGTGAGCGCTGTGAAGTTGTAAACCTGGTGATTCACAGACCTGTACCCCTGGGGATAAAAATATATGTTTATAAAAAATAAAAAATTAAAAAAAATGTTTCAAAGTATAGGGATAGAGGGAACATTCCTGAACCTCATCAAATCTATCTATGAAAGACCCACAGCAAATATCATCCTCAATGGGAAAAAGCTTGCAGCCTTCCCGTTGAGATCAGGAACAAGACAAGGATTCCCACTTTCACCAATCTTGGTCAACATAGTATTAGAAGTCCTAGCAACAGCAATCAGACAAGAAAGAGAAATAAAAGGTATCCAAACTGGCAACGAAGAAGTCAAACTCTCTCTATTCGCAGATGACATGATTCTTTATATGGAAAACCCAAAAGACTCAACCCCCAAACTACTAGAACTCATACAGCAATTCAGCAACGTGGCAGGATACAAAGTCAATGTGCAGAAATCAGTGGCTTTCTTATACACTAACAATGAAAATATAGAAAGGGAAATTAGAGAATTGATTCTATTTACTATAGCACCAAGAACCATAAGATACCTGGGAATAAACCTAACCAAAGAGGTAAAGGATCTGTACTTGAGGAACTACAGAACACTCATGAAAGAAATTGAAGAAGACACAAAAAGATGGAAGACCATTCCATGCTCTTGGATCGGAAGAATAAACATTGTTAAAATGTCTATACTGCCTAGAGCAATCTATACTTTCAATGCCATTCCGATCAAAATTCCACTGGTATTCTTCAAAGAGCTGGAGCAAATAATCCAAAAATTTGTATGGAATCAGAAGAGACCCTGAATTGCTAAGGAAATGTTGAAAAACAAAAATAAAACTCGGGGCATCACTTGAAATCTGATTTCAAGATTTTTTTTTTTAAAGCATCAGAAGTGGTATGGAAAATGGATTATGAACGGGTGAGATTTGATTAAGAAAGGATGAGAAAGGTACAGTTAGGAGGCGATGAGGTTGAGGAAAGGTGAGGGGTAGGTTTAAGATGTAAGAGGATAGGACCAGTGGTCCTGTTTGGATGATTTCATGGGTAAAGGGGATAGAATAAGGGGCATCTAGGACAGTTTTTAGATTTCTGTGTTGGAATTCTGAGCTGATACCAGTGCCATTCACTGGGATAGGGAACAGGAGAATGGGTAAGTCTTAGAGGGTTCTTAATGATTCCAGTTTTAATTTGTTGAGTTTGAGATTCTTTAGAGCCTCCTAAGGGACTACCCAGTACTCAGAAGGATTGTTGGGATAAGAGGTCAGAGGAGAAGACTGGTAAAGTGGTCAGAGGAGAGGACTGGTAAAATGGCAGGTGTTCATCATTTGTATGGAAATTGAACCCAAAGACTTGAAGTTTTGCAGAATGAATGAATAAAATAGAAGCATGGAAAATGTAAAATGTGCATTTGGAAAGTAACAGTATTGAAGGGATAAGTAGAGGAAGAGAAGCCACTGAGTGAATCTAGACTTTATTTTGGAGGTGCCCAGGAGCATTAAATGAATTTGGTGTGTGTGTGTGTGTGTGTGTGTGTGTGTGTGTGAGAGAGAGAGAGAGAGAGAGAGAGAGAAAGGGTACTGCCTAGGTAACTTGTTTTGAAGCTATGTTTCCATCAAAGCACATTGTTTTCACTCAGACTGTATGTTTATGGGGGAGGGCTGTTGAAGATTAATAGAGTCACTCTTTTTTGACCACACTAAGACAGACTCATTAAGGAGACTAAGAAAGTAGAGTCAGAGATAAGAAGAGAGTGGACATTGTTTATCAAATGGTTGAGAGCAGGCAAGTAAGATAAGGATTGTAGTTGTCAGGTTACCAGCGGGAAACAGATTGAGCTCTAAATGGGTTAATTTGAGGAGTGCTTAATAAAGAGGCTGTTTACCGAGGTGTGGGGGAAACTCCATATGACAGAGCCTCACACCCAGGCTAGTAAGTGAGTGGGGCCATGACTGCTTCTCAGCCTAAAGAGGCAGGAAGAGGGAACAGTTACCAGAACCTGGCGTGAGGGAGCTCTGGGCTTTGTTTGAGGGACTTCTTAGGGTAAGGCTGGAGGGGAATTATCCTGACACTGTCTTGACTCTTCCCCTCACTCTCTTGCATGTACTCTCCACTGGCCAAACCTAATCAGAAGCAAGTAAATCTGTGAAGTAGACCCTATATATAGATCACCGTCTTGAGTGGAGCAAATTGGAGGAGAGATGGGAGTGGACCCCAAAGGAACAAAAAAAATTTACACAGCACAGACTGAGAAATGTCTACTGGAATTGATTATAAGGGATCACTGGAGACTCTGGTGAAAGAGCTTTCAGGGTAGCAGTGGGGCAGAATGTAGACTGTGAAGACTAAACTGGGGATGGAAGGGAGTGAGGAAGAGAAGCTACTATTAAGGGAGAGTTTGGGGGGTGATTGGAAAATTAATTTAGGGTCATGTATGGCAGATATAAGTCATGGTGGCAGACCCTTATTCATGATTATATGCTGAGAAAACAAAGTTACTGAAACAAGTGCCTCAGTTTCACATGATCTCTTTCCAGTTTTCCAGAACTGTGAAGAGGACAAAGCCCAGATCAGCTTAAAGAGGAATTCATTAGGACCAATCTGTGAGAGGATGTATGTGCGTGAGCTCTGTACACACTGTCTCCCTCCCTGCAGAGGAGAGTGTCCACTTGATATGTCATCATAACCTCAGTGCCAAATTCGGTATTTGAAACACAGAAGGTGCTCAGTGAAAATCATTGAATGCAAAAATGTTCAAATATTCAAGACCCATTGAAATACTCCAAAGCATAATCTGACATATGAACACTACTTGGTTATATTTAGGAAAGCTAAAAAAGCCATTTATAGCCCCATCCATCTACAGCATATAGTCCACATCTCACCTTTATCACCTTTTTTGCACCTTTAATAAGTAGTTTCCTTAAATGAGTTTTAACCCATCTTATCAGGAGGGAGTTTGATTCATCTCGCCTATGAATTTAAGTTCATTGCTAAGCCGTTTCTCTTCATGAAGTTCTTCAGAAGGTTTTATTGGTAATTTTTCTCCTGTTTAACTTGGTTCCATTTCAATCTGCTATTACAATGTCTTGAGTTCTAAGACTGAAAAACATTTCCTGTCTCACTGGCCATAAGGGGGTAGAAAGTTCCTTTAAGTTACCCTATGACTATCTGGTTTTCTTGTTTAATGAAATAGTTTGAAACCAACACCACAGAAATACAAACAATGAGAGAATATTTAAAAAAGAAACTGTATGCCAAGAAATTGGACAACCTCAAGAAATGGTTAAATTCCTAGAAATGTATAAACTACCAAAACTGAAACAAGAAGAAATAGAAAATTTGAACAGAATACTACTGGTGAAGAAATTGAATCAGTAATTAAAAAAAAAAAAACAAAAAAAAAACAAAAAAAAACCCTAACAAACAAAAGTCCAGGCTCAGATGAATTCATAGGTGAATTCTACTGAACATTTAAAGAAAAGTTAATACCTTTTCTTAAACTATTCCCAAATATAAAAAAGACAGGAAGACTTCCAAATTCATTTTATGAGGCCAGCCTCTCCCTGCTACCAAAACCAGATAAAGATACCACTAAAAGGGCACCTGGGTGGCTCAGTGGGTTAAGCCTCTGCCTTTACCTCGGGTCATGATTTCAGAGTCCTGGGATCGAGCCCCACATCGGGCTTTCTGCTCAGCAGGGAGCCTGCTTCCCCCCCTTCTCTCTGCCTGCCTCTCTGCCTACTTGTGATCTCTCTCTCTCTCTGTCAAATAAAAAAAAAATTAAAAAAAAAGATACCACTAAAAAAGGGAACTACAGGCCAATATCCCTGGTGAACTCAGATGTAAACATTCTCTGTAAAATACTAGCAAATCGAATCCAACAATACATTAAAAAAAAATCATTCACCACCATTAAGTGAGATTTATTCCTGGATTGCAAGGGGGGGTTAAATATTCACAAATCAATCAGTGTGATACGTCACATCCATAACACTCACCACTTTGATTCCACACAGTACTGGAAGTTCTAGCCAGAGCAATCAGCCAATAAAAAGAAATAAAAGGCATCCAAAGGTAAGGTAGAAGTAAAAGCTGCTTGAAGATAACATATACTACATGTAGAAAACCCCTAAGACTCCACCAAAAAACTTCTAGAACTGATACATGAATTCAGTAAAGTTGCGGGATACAAAATCAATGTACAGAAATCTGTTGCATTTCTATACAGCAGTAATGACACAGCAGAAAGAGAAATTAAGAAAACAATCCAATTTACAATTGCACCCAAAATAATAAGATACCTAGGAATAAACCTAACCAAAGAGGTGAAAGAATTGTACTTTGAAAACTATAAACCACTGATGAAAGAAATTCAAAATGACACAAAGAAATGGAAAGAGCTTCCATGCTTATGGGATAGAAGACCAAATATTGTTAAAATATCTATAGTACCCAAAGCAGCCTACACATATAATGAAATCACTATCAAAATACCAAAAGCATTTTTCACAGACCTAGGGCAAACAATCCTAAAATTTGATTGGACCCACAAAGACCTGAATAGCCAAAGCATTCTTGAAAAAGAAAAGCAAAGCTGGAGGCATCACAACTCCAGACTTCAAGTTACATTTCAAAGTTGTAGTAATCAAAACAGTATGGTACAAAAACAGACACACAGGTCAGTAGAACAGAATAGAAAACTCAGAAATGAACCCATAATTACATGGTCAATTAATCTGGACAGGAATATCCAATGGGAAAAAGACTATCTGTTCAACAAATGGTGTTCAGAAAACTGAACAGCAAAAAGGAATACTTGTGCACTGTTGTGGGAATGCAAAATGCTTCAGCCACTGTGGAGAACAGTATGGAGGTTCCTCAAAATGTTAAAAATAAAACTTCCTTCAACCCAGCAATTGACTACTGGGTATTTACCCAAAGGGGACAAAATCATTAATTCAAAGGGATACATGCACCCCAATGTTTATAGCAGCATTGTTTACAATAGCCAAGATGTGGAGGAAAGCCAAGTGTCCACTGATTGATGAATGGAAAAAGAAGATGTGATATGGGGTGCCTGGGTGACTCAGTTGGTTAGGCGTCTGCCTTTGGCTCAGATTGTGATCTTAGGGTTCTGGGATCAAGCCCCACATCAGGCTCCTTGCTCAGGGGGGAGCCTGCTTCTCCTTCTCCCTCTGCCTGCTGCTCCTGCTGTTTGAGCTCTCTCTGTCAAATAAATAAAATAAAAAGTTAAAAAAAGATGTGATATATAAATGATGGAATATTATTCAGCCATCAAAAGAATGAAATCTTGCCATTTACAATGACATGGGTGGAGTTAGAGAGTATAATGTTAAGTGAAATAAGTCAGTCAGAGAAAGACAAATACCATAATTTCACTTATCTGTGGAATTTAAGAAGCAAAACAAGGAAAGGGAAAAAATAGGGGCAAACCAAGAAGTAGCCTTTTTTTTTTTTTTTTTTTTTTTTTTTTTTTAAATAGCCTCCTAACTATAGAGAACAGTCTGTGATGGTTACCAGAGGGTTACTGGTAGATGAGGAGATGGCTTGAATAGGTGATGGGGATTAAGGAGTGCACGTTTCATGATTCACACAGAGTGGTGGATGGAACAATTGAATAACTAGATTGGATATCTGAAACTAATTTGTGATGTTGTATGCTAACTAACTGGAATTAAAATTAAAAATTAAAAAAAGTGTTTTGACATATTTAGAAGTTTTCAGTAATATTTTTTGAAAGAAGAATGTAACTTCTAACTCTCCAACTTTTTGACAATTGCTATTTGTCTCTTCTAAGTTAACATTACTTGAAACCAAATTTTATTTCTTCTTCTTACGTCATTCACAAAACATAATGTCTTGAAGTACCATAAAAGCAGTCTAGCTTGAACAACAAAATATTAAAACATAATGAAACCAGGATATTCTAAATTCTAGAACAAAAGGCAAAATCAATATCTCTATTAAGAAAAGGAATCTTGCAAATTTCAGTCTGGCTGCTGGGGCCCCTTATCCAATAGGCAGGGGCATAATATTTAAGAGATAATAAATCACATTGAGCTTGGTGTTTCTCTGATTTTAATGCTTTGTGTTTAACTTTTAAGAGCAAACTCTCCCAACGGTTGTTTAAAATCACTGTGGTAGGATTAATAGGCATAGTTGTGAAGCAAAAGCAGGATTTTCTGCTTCTGAAATGTTCATATTTCACACAGTGTGATGGCCAGGATGCATCAAAATTTTACCTCTTTAGTAACAGCTTCAGTTTTAAGGTTCCAAAGTACATCAGCTAAAATGATATACATCTGCACATACATATTGAAAGGGTTGAAGAAGCCAACATGATTTTTGTGTTGCAGGCACTAGACATAATGAATTTCTATGTTATATGTGTTCTATCTTTGTGTTTCTAAAACAAATCCAATTTGTAGAATGTGTTATAAACATGTTGCTCCTCATATTCATATAACATTTTATTTTTATTAAAATACTAAAAAATACCCATTTGACTATTTAGATTGTTTCATTTTGACCATATATTTTGGTATATGTAAAGTACTATATAAGTAATAAGAGTGTTTTTCCTAAAAAGTTGCTAAAAATTCAACCTTCTGTAATTAAAAATAAAATCTTTAAGCTCAGCATAGCAGTTATTTTCCCATAAACTTTATTGAAAGTGATAGAAATGGATAAAATTTAACCATGAATTGTGCCTATTTCCTATGAAATATCAAGTTTCCATTTCATTAAATTTGGGGAGTTGTTTCAGGAAATAATATGATACTGAAAGAAAGGAAATAAAATTCTTAGAAAGATCTCAAAAGATTATTAATAGATGAGATTTGAATAAGACTGATCAAATACTGGAATGCATGCTTTCTTTCTTTTCTTTCTTGCCCCCCCCCCTTTTTTTGATTGCCTACATTGTCTGGAAATTGTTCAGTAGAACAAAGGGTTTTATGGATGAAAGACTGGTATGAAGAAACATGAATGTCAACTCAGGCTCTGAAAGACAGTCTGCTAATGAAATATTCTAAAAGTCATTTTCAAGGTGGTTGAAAGTTCTCAGTGATGTGCACCAATGCCTTTGATAAAAAAAATTATATATATCAAATAATTACAGAAGTGTTGGCTCTGGGGACAAAGAAAATAAGGTTAGTTCATATGCACCCAAATATTATGGAGAGGTTTGTAGATAATATTTTATTTCCATTGGTGAAAATGATCAGGTACCTGACAACATTACCTTGGTAGTAAATTTCTTACTTTTTACATGTGAAAAATGCCTTTTTGTGCTGTCTAGGTTATGCTAACTAACTGTGATCTATGATTTACTACTTTAATGGTTAGTTCTTTATGTGCAAAATGTAGAAAGGAGATGATTATCTTTAAAAATTGAACTCTCCCAAAACATCCTTGAGTGAACTTTCCTGATAAATGCAGGAAGTAATGACTTTTCCCCAAAGTCCACTGATCCTCTCTATTAATATACATACCTGCCAATGACACCTACTTATCCTCCATTCTACAGTATGTGTTGTTTCTTAGTAGGGGATTACTTATCTATCTATCTATCTACATTTCTACATGACATATGTATATATATGTAACATATATAAATACACGTATATGCACATATATATGTCTACTTGTCATATATATGACATTTATATTTATATATATAAGTATAAATATAAAATATACTTTTATATGCATTTGTAATTGGATGGAACTTTTCATTCAGTGTCCTTGGAATCTGTCTGCATCAGTTTTCTGTGACTTTGATTTTATTCATGCAAGTATGATGAAGACTCTTTTTCAGGAGTGTCTGTCATGGTGCCCCATACAGAGAGGCCCTTAATTAGGGTAACAACGGTTCTATGACATGACCAAATTAATGGATGCATGGTTCATTAGGTTTTTTAAACACTTTAAATACTCTATATTAGATTGGCTGTGGAATGCCTACTTTCTGCCCCTGTCACAATGCCAGATGACTGACTGAATCTCAGTGGTTAGACAACAGTGTTAAGTAAGCTTTGGATGCCTGAGTCCAGGTAGGACTTGGTTTGTAAAAGGCAACTAATCTCTGATGGGTAGACTCTATCTCTATTCCATTTTATATTTTCACGAATGAAATTTTAATACATGCATTATTGATGCAAGCCTAAAAAATAATTTTATGTGATATTTAATGATCTTTGGGACTGACTTGATAATAGTTTCTCAAATATATTATACATTTAAGTATATGTTATTGATCATTTGTAATGCACTTCCCCTTATACTATGTTTTTCAACTTGAAACTCCTCAGTAGTCTAGATTCAAACACAATGCTGCCTTCTCTTTGAAACTTGAACTGAGATTCTTCTAACAAAGATAATCACTTTATACAAGTTCTTATAATATTTTTACATACGGATATGATGAGAATTTCTTGTCACATTGAAATTTTCAAGTATCTTTACATGTCTCATATTAGTTAGAGAGAGTCTACAGGTTAGGGGCTAGTACTTTACTCATTTTAAAAAAATCTCCAGGATCAAAAGTAGGCGCTCAGTGAATACTCATTTTTAAAAATTGTTCAAAGGTAAAAAAAATGTTCAAAGGTAAATAAGAGTATGTATATAGGATCCTTACAGTTAATAAGAAAGCTTGAAAGAAAATGGAGTATAAGATATGGAAACATTCATAAATAGTTTAAGAAATGGAGTCATCTTATGGGGAACTTGGAACCCATGTGCACTGTTGGTAAAAATGTAAAATGGGCACCAGTGCTATGGAAAACAGATTAGCAAGTCCTTAAAAGATTGAAAACATAATTCCTGTATGATTCAGCAATTCCAGTTCTATGGATATACCTAACAATTGAAAACAGGGTCTCAAAGAGGTATTTGCACACTAGTGTTCATAACATTATTCATAGTCATTATTAATATAATTCACAACACTATACATAATCAGACGAGATCGGGCACGTTCAGGGTGGTATGGCCGTAGACCACTATACATAATCAATAAAGTTAGAAGCATCCCAAGGATCCACTGACAGATGACTGGGTAAACAAAATGTGAAGTATACATGCAACGGAATATTATTCACCCTTAAAAAGGAAGGAAAATCTGATGCATGCTACAACATGGATGAACCTCGAAGACATTATGTTAAGACACAAAAAGACAAATACAGTATGATTCCAATTATATGAAAAGCTAGAGTAGTCAAAGTCATACAGATAGAAATAGATGGGTAGTTGCCATGACCTTAGGGGAAGGGGAAATGAGTTGTTTAATATGGGTATAGCATTTCGGTTTTGCACAATGAAAAGAATTTTGGGTATTGGTTGTGTAACAGTGTGAATGTGCTTTATGCTACTGAAATGTATAACTAAAAATAGTTAAGGTGGTAAATTTCATGTTATACATATTTTACCACAACTTAAAATAATTGAAAAAAAGAATGAAGTCATCCTCATTCTATGCATCATAATTATGTCAGAGTAATCCATCATAAAGGTATTTTAATATGTATATTTTGGGACAGCTACTCTAAATGGACACCATCTGGTTGTTTCAGAGATATCCACATGCCAGAGAAAATTTACTGTTTTATAATTTTAATACCACGTCATCAAGATGTATTTAGTGCATACTCATAATGTTTCATAGCCTTTGGTGTTTGGGAGGGAAGATGAAGATAAACAGCAAGAAGGTGTCTACCTGACAACATTCTGTGAAGTCATTGCTCATAATACATTAAGGGCATTGACAGAGTTGCTTTGTAAAGTCAGACATTCTGGAATTGTTCTAGAATGAATCCTGGCTGAGAATTAATTCAAGAAATTTAGAGCCCTTTTCTCTAGTAAAAAAGGAGAATGAGCTTCCCAGCAACATAAATATTTGGTCAGTTGGATCTACTATAATGATTCTTAAATGCCCACCTAGGAATTGTTTTAGTGATGTATTTTTCCAGAGGAAATAAGGCCAAACTGGAAAATCTAAGTCTTCTCAGCTACTGTTAACAGTGATGTAAGTCCGTTTTTTTAAAAAAATTAAATGTAAGTCTTTTTAATTAGATATGTTCAGTTTCCCTTTCCTACCTCTAAAGCTGTTGGGGATGACTCAGGGTGGTTCATTCCAGAGAAAGACAAGTGGAAATGCAACTACCAACAGTTCAAAGGGAGTCGAACTTAATCTAGAAATTTCAGAGATTAATTAGGGAGTGAGGCAACTATCAAAAAGAAAGGTGTGGACCCAAATAGAGAACCAAGATTGACAAAACTAAGAGGAATTAAGGGGATCAGAGGAGAGATCAATAATTCTAAATAATAACTAATAGATAACACTTACAGGCCACAGACTACATCCCAGACACTCTTTGCTTGTATTAACTCGATAAATCTTTTCAACTGTTTTATATGACAATGTCTAAACCTTGTATTATCTTAAAAGGAGACCCAAAGACAGGAATTTGGGTTTAATCCGAGGGAAATGATTGCAGGTTTTCTGTTTTCTTTGAGAGAATGGGTAAGGAAGAAAGGGCATCTGGGTGGTGCACTCGGTTAAGCATCTGACGCTTGGTTTAGGCTCAGGTCGTGATCTCAGGGTCGTGAAACTGAGCCCCTCATCTGGCTCTGTGCTCAGTGTGGAGTCTGCTTGTGTTTCTCTTTCCTCTGCCCTACCTCTCTCAAACAAATAAATACATCTTAAAAAAAAAAAAAAAAGAAGGGGGGAAAACTAAATAAACTTCTGTTAATTAGTAGTGTCCGCTGTGGACAACCAGGGCTCAGATATACCCCCGGAGATCTGTATAGAACATGCCTCATAATTGTTCCACTGAAGGATGAAGCTGGATATTTTATCCACCAACTTCTACCCCTCATTGTCTAAGAGTTGCTTCTGGAGCATTAATTCCTACTCTCTGTCATGTTACCATATTCTAAAAACAGGGAGACATAGGAAGTAGTTCTTGGTATGTAAGGAGCTGCAGATGGTGTCAGAGCTATGGCAGCATCTGCTGCACTGAGTTTATGTATGAGGAACGTGGGACACAATTTTAACATCATGTAATTCGGATTTATTCTAGAATGGTAGACTGCCGACTGAACTTAGGATTCTATATTTTGTCCATGTTTATATGGATAACCCCTGCACAGCTGAAGTGGATGAAACAGACAAGAGTAGAAATACATTTTGCACATGGAGTCCATAGGCAACACTGAGACACAGTTCATTTGTTCATTCATTCATTCATTTGTTCTTTCATTCAAAAATTTATCGGATGCCAGCTTTGAGTCCAGTCCTGTTTGCGGTGGGAATGGGATAAGGTCCTCACGATTATGACAAAATCTCTGCTGTCATGGACCTGGCAAGTTATTGGAGAGTGAGATAAAATAAATAAAAAATATAACTTAAAATGACACTGAATATGTTGAATAAAATAAAGTTATAATTGTGACTAATTACAATACCAGTAGTTAGACATAATTGCTTAAGACAAAGGGAACCTACCCTTATTACTAGCGTCAGATTCCTGGTATTGACATGATCTGGACTACTGTGTAGTTAGCAAGTGCATGGATGCACACCAGAGAGGTGGAAAAATAAATTGTGAACACATTGTCAGCAGGGCTGGGCGCATACCTGCCCCGATTAGAATGATGAATTGTGATGTTTTGAAAGAAGAAAGTGGTTTCATGTATTATCCTATATGATGCCTTGCATAAAGATTAAAATTGTATCATTGCACATTTGGTGTTAGTATCTTGAGGGTGCATTCAAATATACGGTAGCTTTAGATCAGGCATGAGGA